>NW_021319154.1:285808-393649 GCF_001605985.2 Dendrobium catenatum | reverse complement strand
GTGAACTCTTGAAAAAATTCAAAGTTTTCCATACCTTTGCTCCTTGGTTAATTGCTTTATGAATAACTTTGATGCACATTTGAGTTGTCACTCTCAATATTGCTCCTTTGTATTTGAACATCAATCCTTAATCACAATCTTTATAAGAATTTATAGCAAGCATTTCCAATTGGTTTATGTCCACATAGAGTATTAAGATTACCAAAAGCCAATAAATCTTCCCTTTGTAATCTCTTATAACACCCCAACTACCAGTTTTTATGAGGCATAGTGCAGCATCTACGTTGATCTTCAGCCGATTCGGGTGGTGGGATGCCAGCATTAGACAGCCAAAAAGACTGATTAACATCCCCATTTTTTTCGGAATTGGTTCAAAAATCTTTCATAGTAATGAACGACATGCTAATAGAGCATTGGTAGCTATGTTAATTAGCACTTTCGGCAATTCCATCATGCACCAATTTGTTTCTAGCTTTCCAAGAAAGATAAACTACATTATAATAAAGGTTAATCAACATACATTAACCTTGGATGTAGATTTCAAAACCAGTTGCAACATTCTTCATAACTGTCAAATATCAGAATTTGAAACCCCAGCATTAAAGAAGTAAAATGACCTTTCTTAGTTTTAAGCATGTTAGTCAGAATGTAGTTCGATATTCTTCATACCCAGAGAACACTGCACTATGGGGTGGTGGGGGGAGGGGGGGCGACACTTATCAATCTTCCAAGAAATCTCTTATATTTAAGATTGAAAGTAGCAATGCATTTTATAAAAAGATCTGTAAGCAGAAAACCTGCACTTGGTGTAAGCATAGCCTTCTTGATCCAAACAGTCCACCCTGATAAGTTTCAGAAGTCCGAAAACCAATCTCTGTGACACTTATGGAATAGAATTTCCAGAATTCTCGATAGATGAGCTCCATTCTCATCCCTCTGAATCTTCTTTTATCTTGATTGAAGAACCACAGAATTCAAATCCGACCAAACAAATTTCAAGTTCTTCAATTCTCCATTTCTTCTATGATCTGCTTAAACTGACAGTCTCTTCGTACTTGTGCACAACAAGTGTTGACCATTCTATTTAATACTTCTATCAAAGAATCCATGTATGTCTCTTGAACACATCAATTTTGAGCACTATCGATCAATACCTCCATTTAATCAGGGGATTTAAGCCTTCCACGGTCACATAAAATTTTCCAGGATGAGAAAGTTTTTTTTTTACACTCGTCAATACCAGGGTTCATTACAAATTTAGAGCTAAAACTTTCTTGTAAAAGGAATTACTATTAGAAAGATACCCATGGATTTGCTCTAAAGAGGAGCCACTTTGAAGAAGAAGAACAGCCCCCACCCCAAGTTTTTTGGTTTGAAAGTTTCCTCCCAGCTTAGTAATGACAGCCCAGTTTTTCCGTCAGATTTGTTCCAATAAAAACCTCTGCACAGGCTTTCAACTTCTTCAAATATTCTGGAAGGAATTAAAGAATGTGTGCTGAAGAAAATTTGGAATGCAAGGATGACTGATTGTAACTAGAGCAATTCTCCAGCTAGTATAACCACCTTGCTTCCGCCAAGTTATTAAGTCTCTTGAGAGTTCTTTCAATGATTAAGTAACTATCATTTGTACTAACTTCTCAAGGCTATTTTTAATCCCAAATAGAAAAACTCCTTAACTGGTTGAATCTCAACAGCCGCTTAGAGATGCTTTTCTTTACTCTTCTGTTACATGTTTTCCAAAATGCATAACAGATTTTTCATTGTAATTGGATTGACCAGTCCATTTGCAGTAATTTGAAAGAATTATCTTGACTTCACATGCGGACTTTTTTGATGTCTCTGGAAAAATTAGATTCATCTGCATATAACAAGATGGAGAATACGTAAAAACCATCCTTACTAGAGTAAAGTCGCCGACTGATGACTGAGCAATGCATTGGAAAGGTAATTGGACAAAGAATGGATACGGGCGACAATTGGGGCATCCCTGACGACAATCCACCTATCGCTATTATCCATTGCCTGTAGTTCACCGTTTCATGATTATAGAAAATCTAGGATATCAAAACACATCATATCTAACTCTTTGAAACTGGGCGGAGACTTCAAACGTATTTCCAAAAATTTTTTGGTTAGTATGTCCAACTCATAGATCATAAGCTTGTTCCAATGGTCTATTTTGTAAACAGCCATACCCTTTGAAGACTTAGAAAATCTGATCTTTGAAATAATTTCGTGGGCTATCAGAGGTGATCGGATAGATACTTCCTTTTATGATGTGCAAGCTTGCTCATCCGATATGTAGTGAGCAGAATTACTGAATCAGATCTATCAAGATGATTTTTCAGCCACCTTGTATAGCAATTGACAAACTAAAGCTGGTCGTGTTTGAAGGCAGCATTCGGATTTGGGAAACTTTCGGATTGAGAACTACTCAAGTATCCTTCCAATCTTTGTCCATTCCCCTTGAGTTAGGAATATTAAAGCATAATGAAATCATTTTGAATAATTTTCCAATAGCTTTTTATATAAAGATAGATTATACATCACTTCCAGTGCAATTTCCTTCCCAGATGATGAATAGTTTCAATTTCTCTCTACAGGAAAAGTCTCTGGAAAGCCATCCTTTGTCTTCATACTTTAAAACCAGTCCAAGGTTTCGGCGACCACAGTTTGACATATCCGCTTTTTCCATTTACTTAAAGAAGTGCCCCAAATTACCTCTTCTATTTTATCTAGAAATCTTCAACCACCGTCCCCTCTTCATTTTTAATTCTATGATTGCTGTTTGAACTTCTTCTACCATTAGCCAAAGGAATGATAAAACACTTGTATTTCCATCACCATCGCTAGCCATTTGTGATTTTCCCTTTGCTTCCACAGCCATTCAGACGAGCTAAAGTGCTACTTTATTCAACATGTTTTAGCTTTTAATACCAGATTCGTTCATCGTAGCCAGCGTTTTACAGATCTGATATCTGATTTTTATTTATTTCTCCATAAGACAATCTTTGAGCAATTAGATATCTCAATTTAGCTTTCTCCAATAAAAAAAGAGGGACTTTAGGGATCTCCTGAACTTGGCATTCAGAAATTTGAGAAGGATTGCCTGAGTAATTTTTTATTCCATTCCTTTTTAATCACATAGGAAAGAAGCCTGGTATAAATCCAATATTCTTCAAATTTCACAACTTCTTTTAGTGGAGCAGACATTAAGCTAATGGACAGCAAAATTAGGCTGTGATCCGAGAAATTCTAGCAAGATGTCTCAGCACCAAGTTAGTAGAAAATTCATAGCCTTCAGAGTTAAGGAGCACCTGTAGCCTTTCCAAATATCCGAGCTCCTACCAATTGTGTGACATCATAGTGAACCTAGCCCAAGAAAACCCACCTTCATGATAATCATTATTATGATAAAAAGCCTCCATTTCTTTTGACCTTAGAGAAAGAAAGAACATTCTCCCACCTCTTTTGTCTTCCATAGAATGAGACAATTGAAGTTTCCCCTATTAACCATGTGGTTCTTCACACACAGAGTACATTTCCAATAACTTCCATAGCCTCCCTTGTTTTTATCAAGTCTTTGCTTCCAATATACAGAGCAACTCTCCATTTTTCCTTGCCATTGATGCTAAAGTCACCAATGATGCATGAGAAGTAGACCAATCAATGAGGAAATCTGCAAAACCAGATTCCATATTACACAATTATCCCTCCAGAGAGAACCAACGAGGGTACCATAACATGTTCCAATCTTCAACCCACTCAACTTTTTAACTTCATCTCATTGAAAAGAGAAGAATTCTAGTTTCCATAAAGCTAAAAAAAAACTGGCATTATACATTTTTACAAATCCTATGTATAGAGAAGTCCCCTTTTAGTTCTGGCTCCTTCTACTGTTCCAGAGGCTAATGAGTTCATGGTTGAAGAGATGTGGGAAGTACCCCACTCCTGTTCTTCAGCTTCATGATCAATTTTTCTGTCTTTGTGCTTTTGTTACATAGGCCCAGAATCTCAGTTATTGCTTTAGGACTTCTTCTCTTTGACCAAACTTGAATCTCTCCAATGTTGATTGAATAAGAACACTTCTTTTCAGATTTATCCAGTAAGTTATCATCTGTGAGACAGCTTTTCATCTAATAGTTGGCTTCGCTTCTTGAATTATTTCTCCATCTTCTAGAGGTCACTAAGAACATCAAATTTGTTCTAATAAATGGAAGAGAACAGTATTAGAAACAGTTATCATGATTGGGAGCTTTCGGCTGGGGATGACGATACCCGATTTATCACTCGATAGTTGTGTACAAACCTTTTCTATAGTTAGTGCACCAACTGATGAGTTCATTCACCTATCTCGTAGCTATTTGTTGCTGAATCAGATTTCCTCACTACACCTTTTCTCCAAAGGTTTAAGATTAACTTCCTTAGAAAGACTGTTACAGTTTCTTCCTTCCGCGATTAACAACCATCCAAGTCCATATTTTGGATCACTAGCCCATTTCCTCATTCATTTGCTTGTCTGGTAATGACATAGCTGTGCATCTCAACTTCCACAGCATGTAAGTTTCTTTAACATTTGGAGTGAATTCCTTCTCTGCATACCATGAACATGCCCAATTAAACCACACTTGATAGCAAAATTTGGAAGATCCGTTCATATCTATTTTTTGGAAGAACTTGCCAGATGATCCTTCAACCCATACACAACTGGTGCTTCATATCAAGTTTGATTTCGAAACCATAGCTCTAGTCCAATCTCCTCCCCCATTGGAACAATGTGTTCCATCTATTCAAAATTGTTTTCAATCAAAAGAAATTTGCATATGTTTATGTTATCCCAACATTGCCAGAAGGGTAAGTTTTGGAAGTCTTATCCCATATAGGAGATGTAGGCCTTTATAAGCGATGTTGGGGAAGCTTTTGGACCACCGTATCCATCAATATATTTTTATTAAACAACCAAGGATCCATTTGTAAGACACGATTCACACTTTGTAATCCTGAAAAAGAACAGAGTGATCCCATCTCCCTGGCTAAGCAGTGTAATGATGAAACCTTACCATATTGTGCCCATGCCTTCTAAGCTCAGGAAACTTTATAACTGCTAGAGGAGCTGCACCTCAAAAATTTAATAACCAGGAGTATGTGATTTCCTTGGCATTCCTTCCATTTCATATTCTTCGTAGAAGCTTCACCAGTAATACCATCTTCTGCTAAGAATTCTCCCATTCCAAGTGCAAAAACCGGAATGTGAGTCTTTCTTTCTCCATGATTTGATGATTAGCATCAGTTATGTTCGCTCAGGAAATTATATCATTCTCCTTGCCTAACTTGTTTCACAGCAGAATCTACCTCTAACTTGAGTTAGATCACCAATGCCATCAGATTTATGATGCAATAATTTTCCTCTTCTAAGACCATTTCTTGGAACAATTAATGTGTCTTTGGATAGGAGATGAAGAACTTGCTTTATTGTTGAGACATCATTATCTATTATTCCCATAATCAAAAATCTTCCTCTGATGTATAACTTCTGATTCGGTGCATAATTGAGGGAGATGCTTCAAAGTTTCAGGCTCACAGTTCCTGAACCAAATTTGATTTCTGTACTTTCTCATCCGTGCAAAACATTTGCCTACCAAACTTCGTCATCACTTCTTATCACAAACGCTTTCATTTATAACCAAATTCATACCCTCTGGTTTTCGCTTTCTTTACCGGTCTGCTTCAGATTTAAACTTCCATCCCCAAAACGCGTAGGAGATGAAGATAGATTTGTGTCGCCGTCATCGGAAGCTGAAGCCGTCAACGATCAAATTGCGCATCCTCCGGTAGAAGGATTTTGGCGAGAATCCGCCGTCATCCTTCTTCCGTCAAACCCGCCGAAAGAGGAAATTCAAAATTCCCGATCACTTTCTCAGAACTTTCTCTCACACTGACTTTCTTCACTTAGACTGTGGGAGACACCAAGATTTCTCACTAAAACAAATCCCCATTCAAGAAGTGGTTATACCTTTCTCTGAGGAGGAAAAATTGCTACATGCCAGCAAGACTCGAACTTGTCTCTTTCAGGTACTCATCCATCAAAAAAAACCTGATTATGAAGGAGGAATTTTGAAATGGTCCCTCTGGACTAAGTGACCATTTGCATTTTTCTTCAGTAAGCCCTATCATTATTCAAAAATAGAATCATCAGATTTGTAGGCCACGAGAGAAATAAATAATCGCTTATACCATCAGCTCAAAAATCATAGCAGGCAATACTCTTACACATGCTGGCATCCAAACTGGAGTCTTCCAAAATTGCCAGCACTAGTTGATGGTGTATGGCTAACTCTTACTACAAAAAATCTAGGGCTCAATTTTCATTCGGGTTTGCTGCCAAGCTTGAAATAATTCGCCATCTTCCCTAGATGAAATCACATTTCTACTATCAAAAAAGAACACAAACCCTCATAATTGACATGAAGACTTGGAAGCCCACTCTGTCTTGTTTATGGTCGTCACTTCTTATCTACCTCCCTTTTCCACAAAATCCCTAAGAAGAACCCATTCCCCAATCTCCATTCCCATGGCACAAGGAAAACCAAAACCCTAAACCCTCAGAATCTCGATAGTAGAGTCTCAAATCCACCTGTACTCTCAAAAAAACCACCTCGATCTAGGCAACACCAATGAACTATTTTAATGTATTATCTTATATGAGTGTTAATTTGACTCAATTTCAGAATTTGTCAAAATGCCATAAACAATACGGCAATAGAACAATCTATTACAGAATTCCACATTTTCCAAGAAATTAATCAAAATTACATAAATATTGTGATAACAGCAGTTAAACATTAACTGCAACTAAATCACTAATTTTAGAAGTCAAAAAAAATTTTTGAGATTGCCTAAAAACATTGCTTTTAAAATCACCTGGCGAAAAAGATCTTTAATAAATATCTCAAACATGACTTGAACAGTCATATCGATTGACATATCAAAGTTACATGAAAAAGTGACAGGAATCAGATAAAACTGTGTTTTTTGTAAACCATATTATATTGACAAAAAATTCTCAAGAACACTGGAATTATTGAAATCTAAGTATAGGCAAAATGTAACTTACTCGTCAATCCGAGCAACTTTTAAGATGGTTTGATGACTTAAATGACTGAAGCCACTCAACTGGACTTCTCTCTCTACAAAGGCTATCCTACTCCTCAACTAAACCAGCTGCCTAAGAACAAAACAGAAAGGGCAATAGTGGACATTAAATATATATTCAAGCTTAAAAATTGCATCTAACTCAATGCCGGCCCATGACACCTGGCCATGGCAGCTCCTTTGGCTCCAAAATTCGCGCCCAGGCCTCCCCTCTTTCGAACCTTCCTTTTCTTCTTTTTTGGATCACGAGGAGATTTCTAATACTTAAGTTTTTGAGGCAAATTTTCAAAAAGGCATATGGGTTTGAATAAGACACTACCCAAAATTTCAAATTTTACGAGGACTTTAGTCTAGTTCTGGTTTCCTATAGGTAAGCCCGTATAGTTAATTTACTCCTTCAGTAGCGGAGAGAACTTTTGACTAAGACAGTCCTCAAACACAGATAACGTAGAGACATGTAATATATGGTGTAAGCTCATCAACATGGGTTTGGTATTTGAAGAATTAAACCATATTTCCATTTATAAGTAGATGGTAGGGGAATGATGATGGACTGCAATTCAAGATCCATGGTTCCGTGTCCGACTCATGCGTCTCTGTACTACTTAGTTAGAGAGAGTAATCGGACCCAACACTCGGGAACAAAAAAATCCTACGTCAGCAGACCATGGGTATGCTTCGTCAAGATGTGATTTTGGTAAACCTAATGGGAATAAATCGACTCCAGACTTGGGTTTGAGAGCCATGAAAGATGGATTTGAAGCTCTCCTACAATCTTGTGTGGAAAGACAGAGGGAGAAATCAACTTAGTAGAATTGCAAACTCATGAGAAATCCTTTGAACTATTGTGTGCTCAAAAGAGGATGTGTAGCATTCTACTAATTTTAGAGTTTTAGAGAATAGATGATTTTCCTACAACTTTTGGGTTTTAGAAAGGGAAACCATGTGCAACTTATAGGTTGTAAGTTGAGAGATTTCTTTGAGCATGTTTGTGTTCAAAAGAAATGACACACATTCACTTGACTTAGGCTATGAATGGCAGAGATTTCTTAATTTTGCTTGGGAGAAGGAAGAGATGAATGTGCCACACGTTAGAGATTCCACATTCATGATGCCCTTGAATATCTTGGTGTTGTAAAGAGAATAATCATCCCTAAATTGGTTTAGGAACTAATAGAGGAATCTCTAAACTCTTAAGTTGAGAAGAGAGACCAACAGCAAGACATCTTGGATTGCACGATTGAAAGGAATTCCTTGGATCTTGGGGTTGTTACAGGAGGAGCATCATCTGCTTAATTAGTGTCTAAGCAAATGAGGGAAGATCTAGATTTGAAATCTTATGTCTAGAGAACTAACTCATTGGTTGTTGTTCCAACAATAAATGATATTGAAAAACTATTCCTAAACAAACTCTGAGTTTAAGGAAAGAAAATAGTTGATTTAGTCATAGTATTTTCCAACAAAAGAAATTGATTAGCTTAGAAATTAGTTCACAGAATATACATTATTCATATGTAGGAAGAGCCCTGGCCTCGCCGTGTGCGTCGAACCGGTTTCCCTCCTACCACGCTCACTAAAGGTGTGCTTAGGTGGTTTGCCGGTCCGACACGAACGTTGAGGTAGGAGAGTGGAGGGAATTTATTTTTTATTAATAGTAATAATTAATTAGAGCTAATTATAATTAAACTCAACTAATTAATTATAATTAATGCATAATTAATTAATAATTAAATATAATTAAGAATGATTAATCATAATTAAAGTAAATTAATTATGATTAAATTATCATAATAATTAATTATAATTAAAAAAATTAACTATAATTTTATTTAATTAATTAAATTCAATATATAGTTAATTAATTAATAATCATAATTAATATTGTCTAAACATGATTAACCTTAATTAATCATGATTAATTAAATATTAATTATGATTAATATAATTAACTATATTTAATTTAACTAATTGTCTTTAATTTATAATTAAAACTAATTAATAACAATAATAATAATAATAAAAATAAAAGCAAATCCTCCTCTCCCCTCTCAGTTCGGCAGACTAACGAGATTTGGCCGAATGAGCGTGAAAGGGAGAGAATTTCCTTAACAGCGAGCAACTCCCGTTCTTGCACCCGATTAGAATGTCGCAACTTCCGATCCGACAGTAGGTGAAGTCGTCGGCTGAGCAAAGGAGGTGGAGTTCGGGATCGGAAGCTTTGGAGCTCTTGCGATCGTGGAAGAGAGGAGGTCGGAAGGGCTCGGGTATCTCGCGGGAGCTGGATCCGACAGGAGGGGGGTCACGGCTAGGTAAGAGAGCTTCTCTCTCTCTCTCTCTCTCTCTCTCTCTCTCTCGGCTTGGGGTCGGCATAGATGGAGGTTGATCGGGGCTGAGGTGTGGAGATGACGGGGTTTGGTCGGAGAGGAAGACGGGGTCTGTGGGTAGCGAATGGGAGAGAGCAGCAGCCGAAGGTCTCATTTGCTTTGGTATTTAACGATGCACACAGGAGCGGGATCGAGGCACTGTAGGATCGCGAAATTCTTGGGAAGCGATCGCAAACGGCGCCGAATCAGCTCACATGCTGCAGCACAAGGACTCTTATGGTTGAAATTATCGAGCAAATAAGGAAGTGATATGTGTTTTCCAAATTGTGGCCCATGTTCACCATAAGATCCTTGAATTTTTGATAAAGATATTTTGTCTTTTGTATTTCAGCAGTTGCTTGGCTCCATTCAATGTCCCCAAACCTCATCTTTGGGTAATGCAGTTGTGGTTATCGTAGGCATAAAGGTGTCCTTGTAATTTAGCTTCAATTCCAAAAGTCATGACAGGATGGTGTGTGAAGATTTTAGAATAACCGCGTCATTTTCATTTCTAATGTTTGATCAACCTCTCAAATTCTCTATAGTGCAGGAGTAAGGTTGCATTAGGAACTTTACTTGAACCTTTTTGGAGCTTCCTGCATTTAGAACTTTCTTCTGACTAGCTATTGTAATACTGTACACGCTGCTATGTGATAATGTCAACATGTACACATGGAGCATAGTTGAGGATAGTGAAGTGCTGAGCTACACTAGTCTGGTCTAGATATTGCAGAAGTGACAACTATTTTTTAGCTAGCAGCTTTTTTTTTTTTTGCATTGTTAGTGTAGGAAAATATCTAGTTAGGAAAGCGCTCAATTTTTTATTAGTGTCCATATTTTTTTTGGTTGTTTCAAAATATTTTACTCATTTTTTTATATGTAACAATAGTGTCCTCCACTGAATACAACACATTGAAATGAACTTTTTCCATTAACAAGGTATTAGAGTAGGGTTAGTCCTAACCTTAAATGCCACACCCATCTCCCATCACCTTCACCACTTTACCTAGACTCCTACCACACCTGCTCTTTCTCCTACCTATTGTACAATGCTCGCTCTAGAGCTTAGTGTTAACCTCTGAAGCAAAGCCAAAATAAAGAATAGAAAAAGGGAAAACTGCTTATTACCTTTGCCATAGCCCATGCTGTTTTTCTGCAAAAAGTCCTGCTCAAGTCCCTCTATGGTACTCATACCTTTGCAAATGGTGCCGTATTCGGTCTCATCATGCTTGCGTACAGAAGCTACTCGATACGAGTCATTAAAATGGGACAGAAACGAAGCCTTTTGACTTCCTCTCTCACGCGGACTCTCGCAGAAACCTGCAGCTTCTTCCCTCAAGCCGACCAGTCTTCACCAACTCCCGATTCTTCTCATCTATTCGATCTTCCTCTTTGATGAGACCTCGCCGCCTTCTAGCTCCTGTAATCCCTGACCACTTTGCCGTCACTTTCCCTTTACCTATCCGACTTAGCCAGTCGCGGTAGCCATGACCACCGAACTCCACCCGACCTCTTCCCTATCTCCTGTCGACTGTAGCTCTTCGTCTTCCGTCTCTATTCCGACCACTCCGACCTCCACTCTCCTTCCTCAAGCTGAAGCCCTATCTCCTGTTGAACCTAGCTCCCCAAGTCGCACCTCCTTTTTCCGCCTCTTCCCATCTACCCGTCATCGCTTCCTATTCAAACCCTCAGCCAACCCCAGATCGACGCCAATCCAGCCCTATCCGATACCCTTCCTCCTTTCCATCTCTCGTTTATCTAGGCGCAAGCCACATCCCATTCCCGATCTATCGCATCCTGCGCAGAGCTTCCAAGCCAGTCGAGCGCCAACTCCGACCCATTGAGCCCTCTTCCTCTCCGAACCTCACGCCAATCCAGTTCTATCCGAAGATGTACGGCAGCTGTGTCAACCGACACCAACCATACACGCTCTTGTGGCGTGGTGGGATGACCTAGTTTCCTGTAGTTCCCCCCTAAACGGGGGAGACGTTGGGAGGCTACCGAAATTTTTGGTGAATCGAGGACCTGATTTGAATTAAGTGCAGGAGACTTGAGCTTACAATTTAAACTACAGGGACTTGTGAACTTGAACTGAACTTAAATCATGAATAGAGGATTGTATCAGGACTTGAACTGAAATTCGCACAATAAAGGACTAGACTTTAATTTTACGAATTCTTGATTAAATTGAAAATGTGAAATGCTAATTACTAATTTGAAGCATTTAAATAAGTGTCATGCAAGCAAGTCGAAGGACTCAAATGAACATCAACTGGTAATTCCAAATAATGACTTATGATGACTAAAGTTTTTATGCATCACCCATAAGCAACAATGTAAGGAATGTAGTGTATTTACAAACAACGTTAGAGGAGTTGTAATGAATAGAAACACATGTGATGGTAGAAGATTCATGACATATACAATGCTTCACTCACAAACAAAAGTAAAGGAGTCATGATTAATGCTTGCCAAGCCATAATACTTCCATGAGTAATGACAAGTGGCATTCCAATCAACGTACTTACAATAAAAAATATGACGCTTTTGAATAAATGTTGAAGGGCTCTCATGCCAATTGAAATGCAAATGTCAACAAACAACAATCATCTGTGGATTATGAATAACTACAAGCAATGATTGATGATGAATAAGTTCTCTACCTCTCACTCACCAGGAACAAGCAAGATGAATACATAGCTTGATGGCATGTAGCGCTGCAGGACCTTTGACCTGTACATAGCCAATGTGGAACCTGCAGTGTCATATCAGTTAACCAATGAGTCTATATATAGAAGGTTGAAAGCATTACAAAGAGCGTTTTTAGTGGACGTGACCGTTGACATACAAAGAAGACAGTGATTCGCCAATAAAATATGCTAGGGAGGATTATAATGAACATGAATTGTTCCCAGTCAATGCCAATTACCTAAAATAAGTTCATTAATCTACCTACAATACCCGATGGTGATGAGCAGCAACTGGCAGTGAACGCTACGACGCCCTTGTAGCCAATAACCATTCAACATCAGGTGAATACACTGATTTTCTCCACAAGTAAAGGATGTTTGATATGCAACGAATGCAGATACCAATAAACTGTTGTAGAAGACCCATCACAAACACAATGCCTCACCTTCAAGTAAACGAAAGAGGTTCAAACATACTCAGTGCAGCACATGATGAATATGAGTGCTTACTAGCAGTGGTGGGGGATTTGTCATGTGCAAAATAAAATCCACACGAGTGACGATTAACAAGAGTCAATAAATGCTTAAGCATCTATACGGTTAGCCACTGTTCAATGTTAAGTAGATACATTGATATATCACGAGCGAAGGTGGATAATACGCAACAAATGAAAGTGTGCACAGGCCCTTGTAGGAGACCCTTTATTCATAATAAATATCGTCTACGGTCAATCCAAATGACTATAGCGAATTCAAGTGCCTACGAGCTGCTGTGAGAAACTCGCCATACATGAATATAGAAGAGTAGTGCTAAATGCAGATACCTATGAACAGTGGTAGAAGACCCAACCCGTTGTATACACATGTCATCTACAAAAGGACTACAAGGAGCCTGCAAAAAGTACTAAAGATACTTATACAGCCTGTAGTAAGGCGTTGGCAAGTAGATGTACCTATCTTCTACAAGCAGGGGGGATTCAACATGCGATGAACTGAAGGACATGTCATCTTTGAATAGTTCAAAGAGAATATAGCTCCCATGCAATTAATATCGTTCATCTGCAGACAAACACACCAGTCCTCTACCGGCAAAAGCATAGGATACATAGCAAATACTAATTTTCAAAGATACATTATACCTCCAATGTGTTGACCACAAGTAAAATTTCACATAATTATAGCAAATACAAATGCCTATGGCCAGCACTAGATGATTTATATGTAAAGCAACTCAGCCACGAACAAATACATCATATCCGTGGTGAATGCCTTTATCTACAAGCTATAGCAGGAGATTCGTTAGTGTGAAACAATTTACTTCTAGAAGGAAACAAGTAGTGCATGACAGTCAACCTATGATAAGTAGCGGATGAAACTCTACATGAAACATAACACCATGCCACCGGATCCGCAACATGCATACAAGCGGACAAAAGATGTGTATGAGCTTCCAAATAGAATGTTGTATTCAACTGACAGCTATCCACACAACTTAGTAATGCCAAAATATTTCAAAAATGCCCCCACGCATGCGCTACAAATGTATACACATAAACATAAAGAAGTGCATATGCAATTACACACCCGCATGGGCCCCGACAAATGTGTTATGGGTACACATGTGACGTATAGGGATGCTGTGCGAGTCAGTGAATGAAGTTAAGATTGAATCCGATCTTTCTACATAGGTCAGTAGAAGTTGACACGATTCAAACTATCAAATAAATATATAGTCATGAGGTCGATCGAGATATTTAATTTATACATTCATATTAGGGCTTTAAGGCCCCCAATAAAGAAAATTCACCAACAAATGAACAACCTATAATAAACCCGATTCTCTGTCAACCAATAGATAGAGTCGATAAGGTCCAAGCAATGATACTCCCAAATGAACCCATATACCTCGAGGATGGCTGTGTTGAACGTAGATCTTAGTCGGAGGGGTTAATTCCAAACATTCGAAATGCTTCCCAAATACTCACAAAATCCAAATTCTCAAAAATCCCAAACTCTAAGTATTTAAAGTTGAAATAAACCCCATCAAACACTTAAAGCAAAATCCATCCACCCTCCACAAAATTTTATCGAGGTGGACAAATTTAAAAATTACTCCAGCTCACAAACAGCTAATCTCTTATGGAGAATATCACTAGGATTCATTCTTAAATCATCTCCTGCTAATAAGGACGTGACACACGTCCTCTAATCGATAGTTTTGCCTCCAAATGGCACTGTAGGTAAACACTTATGACTGGGGCCCTTTGAACCAGGTGATTCACCGCCAAATGACACCACTAAATTACTGTCATGGCTAGAGCCCGTATGCTCCCCAACGTCACTAAATACATGAGATATGAATCAATAGGATATAATCGATAGGGCACAAATCCCTTTATCAGTTTAGGTGAACTCAAATTTGTCGCCTTAGACAAACTTCCACCCCAAGTCTACAATGTGCCCTTAGATGAAGCAACCCATGGCTTCCGACAAGGATACTTCAGTCAAGTTAGGTCGACTACCTCCTCTGACTAAGTAGATCAGGGACCATGATGACCCAGGACGATAGAACAATGGGATCTTGAACGGGTCCATCATCCATTCCCCCACTATCCGCTTTAACTATAAGATGGTGAAATTTTCAATTTTAAATACCAAATCTTTAAACACCCGAAACCCATGCTGCTACTATATGTTAGATAACACGTATTCCCTATGTATCTGATTGACGACTAGCCTTAATCGAAAGTTCTCTCTCATTACTGGGAAGCGTAATTAACTATAGGGACTTGCGCCTATAGGAAATCAGAGTTCAGATCATAAAGTCCTCGTAAAATGTGGGCGAAATCTCTGGGTAATGTCTTATCTATAAACTCAATCTACCTTCCAAAATTTACCCCAAAACTTAATTCGTTAAAACTCCCCCGAAAAAGCAACGGGGAGCCTGGGGCTGAATTTTCAGTGCCCAAACTTAGGCACATGCTTACTTGATCTGTACCCAATGCTCTAGTGATTAAGACACGACAAAAATAATTTACCTTTTTAACATGGTATTAGAAAGGGGTTAGTTCTAACCCTACACACCCTACCCCATTCACCCCTTCAACTATGCTAGTTTCACATCTACTCCTTACTTGTACAATGCTCAACCTAATGCTAAGGCATGTTCTTGCTTGATCAATGCCCATTCCCTCATGTTCGTTTGTACGTTTGCTTGACTGACACGGCATGAGTGCAATGCCCGCTAAATTTTCTACTCCATGTGTTGTTGCTATCTACTGCCTCTCTTATTTACAACTGCCATTGCCTTTTGTTATTGCTTGCCCATTGCCACCACACCTAAGCACATTGTTGCTTGCTGGGCACTCTATGGCACAACTGCTTCATACATCTCACATTCTTCATTCTTAATGTGTTAACTGTTAAATTCTCCAAATCTCTCTCAGAAGAAGACAGTCTCTCAACCACCTGTTATTGACTCAATAGCGTCTTCCAACATTGTTACAATAGTAATGTTCAATGACAAAAATTATCTCCTATATTCGCGGACTTTTTTTTTTCTTATTACTTCTCATGGCAAGCTCCATCACCTTTATGGTTCCCCTCCAGATTGTTGTGACACCATTTAGTTTGCAAGATGGCAAGCGTTTGATTGTGCTGTTCTTACTTGATTACTCAACATTCTTGAACCTTGCATTTCCTCCATTGTCAATTGTCATGTTTCAAGATTGTGTCAATATGATGTGGGGCTTTCTTCACTCCATCTTCATTTAGGAAAATAATATTTTTTCATGTATAAAATATGTATTCTAAGATTTATTCTCTTCAACAAATAACATTTCAAATCCATTAGTACCATAACACATGAAAAGGAAAATGAGATGAATTACTTCAGTATTGTGCCGGAACTATTGACCCAATTGTATGATAAAGCTAAATAATTTTTTTTTGTTGCCAAATTTATCTCTAGCATGCATCCTCCTTTATCGGGTGCGCTATTTCAACTAATGATGGACTCCACAATTTTTAACTTTATAGCCACTCTTTTTATAGTTTCTTCATGTCGTTGAGCTCTCACACCTCAACCTACGACTCCTGACTAGTTAGCCTTGGCTGCTGGCTCTAAGGGTGGTCAGGGGATTTATGGATATGGTGACAATTGTGATCGTAGACATACTACTTTTCCTCCATGCCCTCATTACAGTTGAACCAATCACCCTTTCGAATATTGTTGGATAGCATACTTCCACAATTGGTCCAACCTTGCCTACTCTCATGCATCCTCATATGAAATTATCATTATCTCTTAGTTAGATTATGATTGATTTCTTTAAAAATCTCAAAAAGTCTCTCTCAGCCGTTCATGTCATCTTTTCCTTAGAATTCATTGCAATTTTCTCTGTTGTTACATTCTGGGTTTTATATTAAATGCTTTTTTCCATGCAACTGGTAACCGCCAACTATGTTTTTCTTTACATGTTGTCCACACCTCTTGTTGTTTTTACTGATAGTTTTCCCTCTCTTATTTTTTGAAAAGGGCATTTTATTCATCTTTCTAAATCTCTTTTTTAGATATTTCATGTCCTATAGTTTCTTGTAAAGCAATTTTCTGTTCATTATCTTACTAAAAATCATAATTGCGCTTTGACTTTCTTGCCCTCTCATTAAGATTTTTCATAATCTTAACTTAAGTAAGATGATTGATCGAGATTTTGAAGTAGACAGAGTTTACAACTTGATGACTAGTGCTCTTTCATCTCCTCTACCACCATTACTTTGTATCAATGGCATGGTCGATTAGGTATTTCTCATTAAACTTTGGGATTTTGTTCGTAGTTGCTCATTTCTCTTCAAGTTTGATTGACCAACATGGTAGTTGGGAAAATACTATAATATGTTTTTTCCTTCTACCAATAGTCACCATAATCTTCTTTTTGTGTTAATATGCTCAGAGATGTGTGGTTCTAATGTTATCCTTGCTCACAGAGGATTCTTTTATTTTGTCAGTTTCATTGATATTATTTAAGGTTAACTTGAGTCTACTTGCTGAAAAATCAATCAGAAGTTCTCAATATATTATACTTTTTATCAAGAAAGAAAAATTATTTTTTTTTACTTTAATCATAACTTTTTGCGTTGATAATGTTTGGAATTTATGCAATTTCACTTTCATATTTTTTTTATTTGACAATGATATTATTCATCAAACTTCTTTTGGCATCTCAATAAAATATTGTTGTTGAACACCAAAACCGTCATCTGCTTTATATTTTCAAGACATTAATGTTTCATATGAATCTTCTCAGTTTTGGGGAATGCAACCTTGATAGCCTGTTATATTATCAATTGTACCCCTTTTACTCTCCGCATTAATCTTTCACCCATCCTAGCTCCTTATCTCTACTAAATTGTATTCTTTCTTATTCCTAGGATTTTTAGTTGTGTTGAGTTTATTCAAGACTTTTGCTCTTAAGACGAGTTACCTTTTGTGCCATTCAGTGCTACGAAGGATATTGATGTTGTGATTCCTTTACCTGTGCTTGTTTATTTTGGGCAATGTTTTTTTCATGAGAAAATTTCTTTCTTTTTCTTCCTCCTCTTTCATACTCATTCATCCTTCTCTTGAAGCTCCTATACCTCCAAAAAAAATTAGAAACTTTAACACTATCATTTGTTACTAGCCCCAACTTTAATACTATCATCAAGATGTCTACGCTAGACTTCAGGTTGTCCCGTAGATGTTATTCTCTTGATAGAGCTTACAATGTCTTCTATTTTTTCGAACTTTTCTACAACGATGCTGAACTTCTCTAACGATGTATTGTTTACCTTTTTTCAGAATTTTGTTGGTTTATCCTCTTCTAATGGATATATTGCTACTGGCTCGGAAACAAATGAGGTGAGATTCATCCTTTCATATTGATGCCTTACAAGAAAGAATTTTAGTAATACTTGTAATTAGGAAGTCTTAATCCCTTGAATTAGAATAATTTTCTTAACTGCATTTAAGGAGGGAGTGGAAGCCATCTACTTTTTAGTATTATATAAAATTCATGATGTGTTATCAATTTTCGTTGCCTTTTTTTATAAGCTTTGTTGTTAGGGAAGCCTTTTCAGAAACTATTTTATGAATTTACATTAACATCTCCCAATGAAATAGGCCTTTTATATTGCATATTTAGGTAAGATCTAACTTCAACCGACAGTATTTTGGTAGGCATTAGTTGGAATATGTGGCACAGTACGAAATTTTATGAGATTTAGGATGATCATTTATATAAACCTCAACAACTCCACAGATGAGCTTTTTTGTTTGTTGTGTATCTCTTGGACATATGCTACGGATCTTAAACATTTCAATTTTCTTGCCTTTACATTGTCATACTAACGAACAAGGAACCTTAAAAATCTTAAGATTAGGATTTAAGAAATCAATTATATAAAATTTATATAAATATTGATTTTATTGATACAAATTTGATGATAGCTCTTGATTTATAGATGTGGATGGTTTGCTAAACGAGAGAATTGAGTTTTGGATAAGTACTACAATCAAATGCGCAAACATACAAACGAGTTGGTTTCAACACATGAGTGAGTAGGCACGAGCGAAAGCATGTGTGGGTGTGAGGTGTGATAAAATTCGTAAGATGGTTACATGATTAGTGGGTTGTATCTTTAGGAGACCGATACGAGACACTTGAAAATCTCAAGTAATTCCTATCAATCTTTAGAAAAACAGTGAAATCCTCCACAAAAATCCACACAAAACCAAGAAAACAGTAGAAAATTTGTATTATTTGATGAAATAGAAATGGAAAATAGCAAGATAATGTTGATCCTCAATTCGAGAGGAGGATCGATTTTTCCCAAATCTCTATATGCCGCTAGAGCCCAAAAGAAACCTAAACTTAAGAGATCCCAAATTCAGCCCAAATTCAAGATGCCATAACCCTAGGAAACAAACTATTTAATGCATACAAATCAAACGGAAATCCCTAAACAGCTCCTACATTCAAATTCCGTCCTAAACTCCTTGAAAAAACCCTTCCAAAACTGCTCTATTGGCACTTGCGGTGCGATCGGTGTACAAGAGAGGTGGACGCTTCCGCCTCGATTCCTCTTGGGCCGGTCCCGTATGGACCGGCTGGATCGTTCCAATGAACTGGTCTAACAATACTCGTCCCAAAGATCCACCTTGTCCGCAAGGTGGAAAGACGACACCCTCCTCCATTCCTTCTTCATCACAAACGGTAAGAACCTGAAGAATTTGGTCTTTACACCTGTGCCCCGGCGTATACCTCTCATCACATTTGAAACAGAGCCTCTTCGCCCTTTTCTCCTATATTTCTATCTCTGTGAGCTTCTTGAAGTTGTCCCTAGGTTTTCCTTCTGCAGTCTTTTTCTTTAAAGTCCCCTGAAGAGTATCCAGTGTTGGCTCCTTGGATTTCAATATGGTGGTGGTCATCCTGTATGGGCCTCATGAGCTGTTGTCTCCTGTCTCTCTATCCAGGTGCCTCTGATCATCTACGAATTAAGCTAGCTTCATAGCCTCTCACAAGTCACGAGGCCTCATTATTCTAAACATTGCCTAGATCTCTATTGTCAATCCCTCATGAAGTTCCCCTCTAACACTGTCTCAGAAAGACGGTCCAATCGGCTAGTAAGGTACTCGAACCTCTCCCGGTACTCTATCACTGAACCATCATGCGCCAAGGAGAAAAACTACTTTAGAAGTCTCCTCCCCTGCCGGTTCGGAAACGTTCTATCAAACAATCCTTGAACTCTCTCCAACTCCGTATGGGTCATCACATGTCCCTCAATTGGTACGAAGCCAGAGCTTTCCCTTCCAAACATAGGCCTGCTGCCGTTAGTCTCTCCTCCTCCGTCAATCCATTGACAGTGAAATATTGTCATCTTCAATTTCGTCACCCTCGGTTCGCCTCCGTTTCGTCTGTTCCCTCTATAATTTCCCATTCTCCAAGGGGGTGGTTCACCCTTAAGTATCCCAATCATCCCTTCTACATTCATACCCCAACCTTTCATCAAATTCCCACCTTCTCCGCTCAAATTCAACACCCCTTGGATCATAACAAACCCTTCCCCTTTCAAATTCAGCCCCTCTTTGATCATAATTACCAATTTCCCTTTCGAATCTCGCCCCTGTCCTCTCCAAATTAGCATATCTTCATTCTTGCCCTACCTCCTCACGCCTCTCTTCATACCCTCTGCCCGATTCCTCCCTAGGAACAGGCTTTAATAGAGGTATTCTCTCTTCTCCCTTTCGAGTCACCACCTCTTGATCTCCCCTTTGTCTGATTGGCCTAAGGTTTTTCTCATCCCCCTGGTTGTCGGTGCCTTCTTTCCCCTCCGATGGTGATATTTTGGTTTGACGCTCAGGCACTTTCTTCAACATCTCCTCCAAGATTGAAAATTTCGAATCAAACTTATCATGGATGGTTGAAACATCTTTTTTTAATTTTAAAACATGAGTTTGGAGATATGAAATTTCAGATTTCATTTGTCCAATCTCTACTTCAAGGCTTTCCTCCAACGCATCCATTTTCTTGGCCGCAATTGATGCCCGAATTTTTGTAGAAATAAAAATTTGGACTTCGACCTTCAAAAATAGTAGTTTTCTTCTTTGAAATCCCAAGATCAGCAACTGAAATTCACCGAAACATCCCACGAAAGGTCCCAAAAATTAGCTCTGATACCAATTTGATAGGAAACACTTAAAGATCTCAAGTAATTCCTATGAATCTTTAGAAAAACAACGAAAATCCTCCACAAGAATCTACACAAAACCTAGAAAATAGTAGAAAATTTGTATTATTTAATGAAATAGAAACGAAAAATAGCAAGATACAATTGATCCTCAATTCGAGAGGAGGATCGATCTCTCCCAAATCTCTAGATGCCGCTAGAGCCCAAAAGAAACCTAAACCTAAGAGATCCCAAATTTAGCTCAAATCCAAGATGCCCTAACCCTGGGAAAACAAACTATTTAATGCATACAAATCAAAAGAAAATTCCTAAACAACCCCTAAATTCAAATTCTCTTCTAAACTCCCTTCAAAAATCTTTCCAAAACTGCTCTGTTGGCGCTTGTGGTGTGATCAACATACTTGAGAGACAGACACTTCCTCCTGGGCTAGTCCCTTATGGACCGGCTGGACCAGTGTAACAGAGGCACAATCAAGGCTTATGATGATCTTTATGTTTATGAGGAAAAGTTAACATATGAAGCATAGTAGCATAATGTTTACGGATGTGGGTGAGGGCCCTGCAACTAGTTGGGAATGCAGGTAAAGTGTGGGCTCCAAAAATTCAGCCCCGGCCTCCGCTCACACTGATCGTTTGTGCTTTTTCTTTGGCGAGGGAGTTTTAACGGATTAAGTTCCGGGCTAAATTTTGGAAGGCAGATGGGTTTGTAGATAAGAAACTACCCAGAGATTTCGCCCTCATTTTGTGAGGACTTTATGATCTGAGTTCTGGTTTCCTATAGGCACAAGCCCCTATAGTTAATTACCCCTTCCGATAACGAGAGAGAACTTTCGATTAAGGCTAGTCGTCGATCAGATACGTAGAATATACGTGTTATCCGACATATAGTAGCAGCATGGATATGGATTTGGAAATTTGGAAAATTTGACAAGTTTCGATGTTTGGAAAATTTGACAAGTTTGGATGTTTGGAAAATTTGAGATTTGATATTTAAACTTAAAAATTTCACCATCTTGCACTTAAAGCTGATGATGAAGGAATGGATGATAGACCCGATCAAGATCCCATGATTCCGTCCTCCCTGGCCATCATGGTCCCTGGTCTACTTAGTCAGAGGAGGTAGTCGATCCAACCTGATAGAAGAATGCTTGTCGGCAGCCATGGGTTGCTTCGTCCAAGGTGACCTTGTAGACCTGAGGTGAATGTTTGTCTAAGGGGACAAATTTGAATCCACCTTAGCTAACAGAGGGCTTTCGATCATATCCTATTGATTCATATCTCAAGGATTTGATGCCATTAAGGAGCGTATTGGCTCTGGCCATAACCTATATTTCGTGGTGCCATTTGGCGGCAAAACCACTCAGTTCAGAGGGCCCCGGGTCATAACCGTTTATCCTGTAGTGCCATTTGGCGATAAAACCGCCGGTTAGAGGACATGTACCACTTTCTTAATGGAAGGAGATTGTTTGAGAATGAATCCTAGTAATATTTTCGACTAGGCATTAACTCTATGTGAGCTGAAGTAAATTTTTAATTTGTCCACCCCGGCAAACTATTGCGGAGGGTGGATGGATTTTTTCTTTAAGTGTTTGATAGCTGGATTTCAATTTTAATTTTTTTTTGGATTTTGGGATTTTGAGATTTTTTTTAGAATTTTGTGGAATTTGGGATAGCGTTTGATAATATTTGGAATGGAACCCTCCAGTTGAGATTTACATTCAATAGGGCCATCATCGGGGTGTTTGGGGGCATTTGAGAATATTTATGTTTTGAACATTGTCGACTCTATCGAGTTGTCGATAGAGGATCGGGTTTCGTAGGCTTTATGCCCTTGTTTATGAATCTTCTTTATTAAGGGCCTTGACGGCCTAATACGAAAGTATAAAATAAATATTCTTATCGACTTTATGATCGTATATTTATCCGATGGTTTGAACCCTATCCACTCCTATTTACTTGCTTAGGAGGATCGGGCTTCGTAGGCTTTGTGCCTTTTGTTAGTGAATTCTCTTGATTATAGGCCTTGACAACCTAATTAGAATGCAATAAAACAAATATACCAGTCGTCGTGACCGTATACTTGTTTGTTGGTTCGAACCCTGTCGACTCCTATTGATTCATATAGAAGGATCGAGTTCGAATTTGAATTCACTTATCGACCCGCGCAGTATCCCTAGACGTCACGTGTGTACCAATATCACGCTCGTCGGGGCCCATGCGGGTATTTGGTGTCATTTTATGATTATTTATTGAACCTTATCAACTCCTACTTGCTTAGAAGGATCGGGTTCAAATTTATTAACCCGCGCAACATTCCTAGACATCACGTGTGTACCAATAACACGCTCGTCGGGGCCATGCGGGTTTTATAATTGCTTTTACCCCATTTTAGTATACCTATGTGTATACAAACTACGGTGTACATGTGGGGGGTACTTTGAAAGTACTTGTAGACGCCTTCTGTCCGCTTGCATAGAAGTTACGGATCTGGTGGCGTAGCATTGTAGTCTTATGGATGCCTTCTATCTGCTCGTATGAGTGTTGCAGATCCGGTGGCGTAGCATTGTAGTCTTGTGGACACCTTCTGTCTACTCGTATGAGTGTTGCAAATCCGGTGGCGTGGCGTAGCAGCATCTGAATAGACTTATTCGCTGTCTTGTACAGGTAGACTGTCATGCACTACTTGCATGATTTATGCAGGTAGATTGTAGTGCACTAACAAATCTCCTGCTTTTGTGTTTTAGGATCCTGCATTCGTTGTATTCTTTATACATTTCATTGTGATATTGGTCCTTATAACATATCCACTACTGTTGTAGGTAAATGTATTTATTTGTAGACTAAGGTTGACTACAGGATACTGCATTTACTGAAGTCTTTCTACATCTACCCACCAGTGGCATATGGTACATACATTTGTCTTTGTAGAGAGATTGTATGTGTTGCAGATCTTTATCCTTGCTTGTAGAAGGTTGATACATTTGATTGATGGTGGGTTATTATCGACTATAGGGATGATTTAGTATCCACTGCATATTAATCATTATCACCTATAAGTGGACTACTATATGTGTGAGGACTTTTCTACATTTGCTTGTGGTTAGCATGTTGAGCATATAACAAGTCTTCTATGACGATCCATAGGGGTTTGTAATTATTTGTACTTGTTATGCATCCTCTGCTTCTATTGATAGAAGATCAATGTATTTGTCGCTGCCTTATTAGAAACTTTATAAGTATCTCAGTGCTTGTCATAGGCTCCTTGTACCCTTCTTTTAGATGACATGTTGTGTGCACAGCGCGTCTTCTATAAATTTTCATAGACATTTGCATTTGTTATACGTTCGCTTTTTCATGTAGAGAACCAGTGTATTTGACCTATGTTGAATTATTGTAGATGATGTGTTATGCTTGTGAACATCTCATGTTGCATATTAATTGCTATGGTTTGTTGAGGTTAAGTGCATTTATCTGATAATTACTCATCACCCCTGCTTATGAATATTACTATGCATATGACACATCTTCCATCATTGCTAGTAAGAGTTCACATCCGCTACAATCTTCTATCTCATTCATGTAGAAAATCCGTCACACTGGGGTTGTATTCACCAACACTAATTGTAGATAAGATCATTGTATGAATGAAGAGTCTTATATATTAACTTGTAGGAGCTTGTATACTTTGCCGATGTGTTACCCTTGTTTGTTCCTTTGCTTGTATATTGAATTGTTGTTGATAATGGAGACTTCACTATATTCATATGTAAATCTTTTATGAATATCCCCATTGTAAATGTCTTTGCTCATCAAGTTCATATCATTTGCTCTTATGAGTGAGATATAAGGATTCTATTCACCATAGGTCATTGCTTATAATTATTTGTTGATGCTAGTAAGAAAGTTAAGCTTGTAGTTCTTTTGCATTTAGTTCATTTGAGCTTGAGTTCCCTTGCATATGATTTAGTCAAGTTCAAATTCTGCTCAAAGGTTCACAAGTTCGAGTCCAAGTACAGTTCAGGCTTAAGATGAGCCTCTTCCCTTCATTCGAGTCCCCTGTGATCTTGTGGAGTCCAAGTTTGAGTTCAAGTTGAGTTTATGTCCACAACATGGTTTAAAATTGCGCAATATGAGGCTCGCCTTGAGGTCCGCCTTTGCGCAATTCTAGTAAAAAATGCCTCGATGCTTACGCCTCGAGTTTTTGTTATGAGGCTTGCGCCTCAACTTGGTTGAGGCCCGCCTTAAGGCCCGCCTCGCCTCACTGGCATGAGGCTTACGCCTCATGCTATATATATTAAAACTTACATAAATCTTGAAGTAAATGCCCGACATTGGACTCTATAGGAGAGGAGGAAGGGGAGAGAGCGGTTCATCATAATGATGATTCAAATGAAGAACCCCTTAGTGATGACAGTGCTGATGATTTATGAGTTCTTATGTGATATGTCATTGCTATTTATTTTTAGAAATTGGAATTATATGTTAATGAAAAGAATTCTGGGATTTGAGAAAGAGAGAATTTTGAGTTGAACTATATTTCATGTTGTCTTATTATTAAGATATTTTGACTTCACTTAATATCTTATGCTTTTTTATGTTTTATATTATTCACTCATTAGTATATAAAAAATTTAACATTTTATGTTTACGCAATCTTTTGATTTTGAGGCTTACGCCTCAAAACGCCTTGAGGCTTACGCCTCGCCTCACGAATGAAAAACGCCTCAATACCCGAATACGCAATTTTAAACATTGGTCCACAATACTTAATTCATTTGAGTTTGAGTCCACTTAAGTCAATTTGGTTCAACCAAGTTCAAGTCCGGATCTTTGTTCATTATAGTTCTTGCATGTCCTTTTTGAGTTCAAACAGGTCCGAGTACAGTCATATTTTCATCCGAAATTTCGGCAGCCTCCAGGCGTCTCCCCCGTTTAGAGGAAAACTACGAGAAACTGGGCCTTCCCACCACTCACAATAAAGGCGTGTATGGTAGGTGTCCTCAGACGAGGACACCGCGGCCGTGATCTTTCTTCCCACCACGCGCAATAAAGGCGTGTATGGGGTCTTTGACGGTACCTATTTAAAAAGACAGTTTGCTTTTCCCTCGCTCGGGGGTACTTATGAATAACCCCATCTCGTCGTAGGTGTTGCACCGGGGACCCATCCCACCACGCGCAATAAAGGGGTGTATAGGCGGTTTTTCGATTCGCCACGAACATTGAAGTAGGGCTTAGGTGATTGCCCGCCTCGTCGAAGGCGCCGCACCGGGGTCCCATCCCACCACGCGCAATAAAAGTGTGTATAGGTGATTTTCCGGTCCGCCGCAAACAACGAAAACAAGCTCTCGAGTTTAAAGTTCAAAGGGGGTTATACCTTTCATCCGGAGAGATGGTGTTGGTAGCACGTGGATCGAGGTGAAAGAAGAGAAGCATCCTTGCATGCTTCTTTTCTTTCTCTTTTTATTATTATAATTAATTAATTAATTATAATTAAATACATAAATAATAATTAGTTATAATATAAAAATGATTAATTATAATTATAATAATTAATCATAATTAATTATAATTGATAATAATTTTAATAAATTATTGTTAATTATTAATGATAATAATTAACCATAATTATAATAAATTAATCATAATTTATTTTAATTGGAACTAATTATTATTAATAATAATTAAATATGATTATAATATTTAATTATAATTAATTATAATTAGACATAATTAATTATTATTATTAATTAATTATAATTAAGATAAAACTAATTTTAATAATAAATAAAAAAGAGCTAGTTTAACAGGATTTATATTGATTTTGAGCATGATTTTAGGCTAAATCCTGTTAACCCCCACGGCTAAGACAAATCCTCACTTTCCCTCTTTTAAGCTCGGTGGATTAGCGGGATTTGGCCAAAGAAGCTCACGAGAGGGACAAAGTTACCTTCACTGTGCGGGCTCCTTCCTTCCGATCAAAATGTTATAACTTTCGGACCACATGAAGGGAATGCCGCCGAAGAAGCGTCGTCTAGGGCAGGGAATTGGGGCTGCTGGGGGATGAAGCTTTCACGAGTGGGAAGGAGAAGGGAATAGCGACTGGGGAGAGAGTCGTGTGTGTGGAAGAGCAGCCGAAGAGAAGTCTCTCCCTCTTCGTTTTATAGACGTGAAGAAGGAGCATGGTCGAGGTGAGATCGCGGATTTTGAGCAGGATATGCGGAGAAGCGACGCAAACAGCGCTGAATCGGTGCGATTTGCGGCATAATCCTTGGATCCGACGGGTAAGATGTATGTATGCGGGATTTTCTCTTTTTTTTTCTTCTATACAGAGGTTAACATAAAGGCGTGAGAGAAGAAAGATTAGGCATGACTGATGTTAGAATGTAATTGTAACAATATTCCACGACATGCAGATTAGAATCAATTCCGCTTGGAAGATCATGACATAAGACTTGTTGAAGTTGTTGCTTTGAATAGTTTCAAATAAGTCACACAAATCATGATGTTGGTACATTAAGAAAATACTATTAGGTAATACCTTATTAGGGCTATAGCTATTTATATTACTATAAATATGAATAATCTTCTACTTATTTATTCTCTTATTTTCCTATTTATAGGCACCTATTCTCAATTTATAACATAAAATATAATGCCCCTTCTCTTTAGATGTTTCTCTTCACAAAAATATCATTATCACTCGACTCCAAGTATCCTCTTGGTTGCAATCACTCAGTCACAATACTCGCAAACACACGATATTTACCTTGGTTTTGTAACCTCTTGCTTGCATTTGATTCATTTTATGTCGCTTCTCGCATGTGTATGTGCTTCCATTCCTGCATGCTAATTGTTCCAGCCCTCGTTTTTTACCGACAATCTCCCATGCACTATGGCCGCCCCTCACGAGTGCTTCTTATTATCGTTCTTCATCGTTGGTTGGCTCGTTTTCTCGCGTGTGGGCACAAACAAGCTTGTTCCTGGTCACTGCACCCTTGAGGCATGCCCTTGCTAGTATCCACACTTAATCTTGCAATTCACCCACACTACAGAAGTTGTTGAGGCTCTTATCTTTCTACATTAATTGAGTTTCTCTTTGATTCTTCATATTTCTCTGCTCATAGTGTAATGGTTTGCTACTCTCTTCTCCTAGTAAGATGAATACCTCCATCATTGGTAGCATCAATAAATTTAATGGTGATAACTATCTCTTATGGTCAAGATGCATCTCCTCCATTCAATAGTGGCAATCAAGATTTCTAAATGGAAAGTGGAGTGAGAGGAGAGAAAGCTGGTGAGGAGAGTAAACTGGCATGGAGAAAAGGATTAAAGACGAGTGATAGGAGAGAACTCATAGTCTACGGTTTAGAAGAAAGAATAGGAGAGGTCTTTGATTTCAATTTATTCAAAAATAATCCAAACACAATAAAAAATGACAATTCATTCTAATCCTAGCCAAAAGTTATAACTTTATTTATAAATTTATGATTGCTAGACAAGATCATATAATTTTGAAAGAAAATCTATTCCTTTTGAAATTCTAATAATAACGAATAATTTAAATTTAAAACTACAATTATCTAAAAGGATAATTCATACTTTTAAGATAAAATATATCTAATAAATCCACAAATTCTAATTAAATGAAGTAAAATTCAAATAAATCCTAAAATATTCTAAAAATACTTGTATTAATATACAATTATTTCTTGGACAGGACCCTTGGGAATCCCACTTAGGAGAGAATAGTAGGACTACTAGGATAGTTATTAATTCAATAATAAGATACTGAAAAGTCATATTTGCTTATTTTTATTTATAAAAAAATAGTGCTATGGCTAAGCAAATTCAAAATTTGATCTAGGTAAGTCCCAAAAAAATAGTAAATCATATGTTCTAATCTTACAAGGTCACAAGCTCTTTTGATAACTTAGTCAGGAGCTATCTTTTAATAACTTTCAGCGTCCAAATATTTTCTAGTAGTTTTATAGCTTATGTATGTTTCTTTAACATAAAGCTTAATATGCTCAGCTTCAGATATTTTTATAGCCATTTTTCTAACCAAGCCAAAATTGATCTCCTTCATATTATCAACCCGCAAGCAGCCCATTTCTTTAATTAATAACCATATTCCAATCGAGAAGATCAATTCCGGCCTTCTCTGCACCCACATACCATAAAAGATTCTGACATTAGTTTCTTGACCACCCAACATGATTGTTGGAATAGCCAGAAAGTGATAGCATTAGCACGTATTCAAAGTTAGTACATCTCTCTCTACACATCATATTGATTCATCATATGATAATTAAGATCCCAGTCACATTCTCAGCATCTTGCTTTACCTCATGAACCAGGTTTTCGTATACCAGAAAGCTTTCCCCATGCCTGTTTTGTCATACAAATTTGGCAGCATTGATCTTATGTCTGGCTTTGAAGCTGATGATGCCAATCAGTTCATCTCCTGTGTGTGCTGGCGTGGCCAATCTACTGATCTAATCGCAACAAATTCAAACGGAAACATCAAAATTTTAGAGATGGTGTAATTTTCGTTTTTTTTTCATAAAGAGTCGTTGCATTCAGGCACTGTAATTTTTACACTGTAAAATCGGAATGTTGATGGTTCTAAAGGCGTACGTAGATCATGGTGCTGACATACTGTATGATAGTTAAGGAAAACAAAAGAATTATTTATAGGAAATATAAATTCACTTGGATGAGTATTTTTTTCCCCTTTCTTTCTCGAGGAGGAAACCCATTTCATGAAGCTTCCACTGAAGCTGCAACGGCAGTTTGTATAGTTTAATGTTGTATCTTTTCAAAGTTGGGCCATGTGCAGAACTCCTCTATATACTGAAGCAGACAACATTTAATTCTACTCAAGAACCAGTGAGCATACAATGCCAATCTCAAAGTTTATTGTCATGAGATATGTAAACTATTTGTGTTATATCTATCATTTAAGTTTTGGATATTAAAGTTTGATTGTAATTAATTAGATGAGTTAGAGGTTGTATTTAACTTTTAAAAGCTCTATACATTTTTGTGTTATATCTGTCAGTGTATTTAATCGCTACGATCTTCAAGGTTTAGTCAATTTAGTTAAATGGTTGCCCTTTTGTCCATGCTGCCGTTGTTTATTGTCGTTTGTCTTCCAAGTGCATATTTACTGAATTTGCATCAACTGCATTGAATTTGCTGTCCATAGCCCATTAGAACCTGCTGTAGCTGTGATTTTCCTAATTATATTTGTCTAAGGTCTATCTGCTGTTCATATCTCATTCCCCTAACTGTTCACTATGCAAAATTTTTTAATTTGGTGTTCTAGCAATAAGGTATTCACACTAATCCTACTGCCAGATGCAGCTTTGCTTCAGACTTGCATATATATTCGATCTTTATAAGCAGGTTACATGTTCAACATCCCTTGCTGAAACTTGCATCAATTGGTATCATTCATGCTTTATGTTCAAGGCTGTTGAAACTTTCGCAATTCCGTGCATCAAATGGTTATTTGAACTCCCTGCTTGTTGAAATTTGCACTATTTTATTGATCCTAAATTTTTTTTTCTAATCATTAATTTTTAATAGGAAAAATCAAAAGAATTTCATGTAAATTTGAATTTTATCTTTCCTTCTAGTTTTTAATTAAAATTGTAGCTTAATATTTTTTACAAGTATGAATCAATCTATGTGGGTAAATGAATAAATAAACTAGACGGTGTAAACAAACAATTATTTATAATGTAATTAGACAATTAATTTATGTATGATTCTAAAACTTTAACACAATCTGAGTGACTTAATACTAAGGTATTATCCAATTGGGCAGATTGATTAAATAAATTTTTTTGTAGAACATCTTTTATTTTAAAAGAAATGGATTTGCTGAGGGTTGTTTGATTTGATGTTTTTTAAAATACAATGTAAAATACATGCAAAAATGGATGTGGCCTATGAGATTGAATTTTATCTTATTGAATAAAGTATAATTCATGATGCAATTAAATTATTAAATTAAATACAAAAATTAAAAATATTTACAATTAAAAGTTTTGCATTTATGATTGACTTTGAACTAGAATCCAAATATAGTGGAATACATTCAATCACCAATACAAAAATTTGAATGCAATATTTACAATTAAAAATTAAAAAATATTTACAATTAAATTTTTTGCATTTATGATGATTTTACTAATGTCGTAGAAGAGAAGATTTTAAGTGAAATGGAGCTCCATAATGATATCAATATTGAAAAAAACTAATGGTGTTGCTAGTATTGACCGTGATCATATTCAGGAAGTGAGCCTTAAATGTTGTTGAGGACTTGGAGGCCAACGTAAATCCTCATCAAGAGGGTTGTGGATTCCTAAATGGCTTTTGACCTCTAAAACGTCTCTGCATTTTAGCAAATTATATCTAACTCGTCCAATGTGCCTACATGGCTTTCGAAGGTGCATCATTCTTGCCAATATATAAGTGAATTGACTTATTAAAAAAAATCTTTTTTAGATTGTTGAAAATAAATTGCATCGGAAATAAAAATTACTTAGCAAATTTAGCATATTAATTTTAAATTATTTTTCAAAATGGTTGAAGAGTAATATATATCTTACAATTTATTTTATGATGAATTTTTTCTTCAAAATAACAAATAATAATAATTTATGAAAGCATCAAACAAAAATATGCAATAAACAAAACCAAGAAAAAAGAAGCAAATCAAAATTTTTAGTGATTTGATCAACCTGATCTATGTAAACTCATGAATTTCACTAACTACTCATTTGCTCCTAGCAAGGTGGCGAAGCCTCTCCTTCACATGGACTGGAAAACACTTACACTCTTCTCTTTCTCAGAAGACACCCTCCTACACTCAAAACAATAAAGTTTCCTCACCACTAGCCTCCTGCTAGAAACACTCTCATTAGCTCTTGCACCCAAGAGTGGTTATTCTATCACAATCAAGGGAATAAGAAGATAGAGTAGGAAGAATAAGCTTTGTGGAACCTGATTTATTGAACACCTTTTCAAGAGATCCCTCACAAACACTACTAAATCTCTCATCTTCTTTCCCTCACATAATAGCAAGTCTCTCTCAAAAGCTCTCTCACAACTCCCTTGGTCTCTCCCAAACAAGCCTAAGACATTCCTCTTTTGTTGTTCAAAGAACATAAAAGGGCATTTATTTGAAGCTCCTATTCAAATCCTAAAATTCTTGATATAGTTAATTTGCCGGCCATATCATACAGTCTGTGCTAAGGTTGTACAGTACAATTTTAACAATCTTGTAAACTTATATAACTATATTATCCTGTCTGAATGAAGTTTGTCCAAACAGGCTCTTTGATTGTTTAGACCAGATTGTACAGTACGATCATAAGGATGGCGACTTGGAGCATTGGATCAGCTTGTCCGACTAGATTTCATCCAGACTGCTTTCTGTTTATTCTTAATGTACGATTGAGATTGTACAATATAAAATTAACTTTGATTTGTACCCTTGATTTCAAGTTTCAAAATCGGCAATTTCTTATATATGGTGTTAATATTTCGTACTGTGCAAATATGTTCATCATGTACAAATACTTTAAATTTAGAATTCACCTATTTTTGAAAATTTCAGGATTTAACAGTTTGAATTTGATTAGTTGATCGTCTAATATAATGTGCATCGTAATGTACAATTAGTTATTCAAATTCTTAATTCCAATTTCAAGTTAATTTATCCCACCTAATTTTCAAAATTAGCTAAATTGCCACTCATAGCATATAGTACGAAGAAAATTATACTGTATGGTCAACTCAGAAAATCAATTGCTTTAATTAACTTTATTTAGTTTTATGATATCCCTTATATGTTTGTGTGAGACTATTTAACTAACTTTACGCGTAAACATACAAAAGACAAGAAAAAGAAAAGATTACAATTACAAATTGGCACACATATTCTGCTTCTTGCTCTTCATAGTGCCAATGGATTCTCATTGCTTTTAACCTTTTAGCCATAGCAAGTCCTTTGGCTTGAATTTGCCAGTTATGTGCTTCCTATAATTATTTTGAAAAAAAATTTATGCACGCACCGCTTGATTAGTAGATAGTATATCCCACAATATTTATAATCATTAAATCCCTCATGTACGTTAGGCTTATTGGATTTAATAATCTTCTCCTTTTTTTATGATATAAAATATTTTTTATTGTTGTGTAAAAAAAATCCTTAATATTTTTAAATAGTTTTCCTCCCTATAAATGGGTTCTCCAAAAAATTTAATTGGAGAAAAATTTATGAAATATTTTTTTTGTAATTCATGAGAAAAAAATTGCAAAAAATACTAACACAGCATAAAATAATTTTCATTAATAAAAGCTAATACAACCAACCAAACTTTGCTCTCCCTTTTGATATCACAAAAAAGAGGAGGTACTAAAAGGAAAAAAAAATACAAGTAGATAAAAAACTAACTAAACACAAAAAATAAACTAATATTAAAAGGGCCCCTTATCAGTTGGTAATGGAGGTGGCTGAGAATAACTTTGAGAGAGTGACAATTACCCCTGGAATCACTTTTGATTCTCTTAGTGTGGTGGCCGGTTTAGATCCTCCCATTCTTTATTGCTTTACTCAATGTGCTGATCCACTTTAAGCTCAAGATGAGCAAAGTGGTTCGTCTAGGCATCCTATGGATACTGATATTGATATGTTGGTGGTGGCTAGACTAGTGGGGCTCCCCCATCTTCCTTTTCCTGTTCCTTTCTTAAATTTACCTTTCTATGCCTCTCATTATAGATTAGTTTTTTTTTTTTCAATAATCTTGAATAGTCTTATGATTAAATACAAGGGAAAAAACTTCATATAAGTTACATGAATAAAGCTCAAAGCTTTCTCATTATAGATTAGGTTGAATGAGTTGTTGGAGTAGGATAGTTCATGATCAGGTAGTGAGGGGAAAGTGAGATTGTAATTGGCACTCTAATACATAAGAAGTAATATGGCCTAGAGAAAGATTCACTATATACCGAATTATATTTGCGACATTAAATCCAATTCTAGCCATGCAGAAGAAAGTCACAATTGAAAGGAGAGGGGTAATATTGATTATGTCACCAACTTTGGGAATGATAGTATGTCAAAGTACTTGTTGGATAACATGTTCATTTAACACCATTGGGTTGAATAAAGGTTGGTGTTGGGGCAATGAAGAGTTTCTAAGTGTCCTATTAACATTAGACAAGTTTAGTGAAGATTTATAGAGATATCAAGAGGTTCGGTACCAATATTGAAATTGCGGAGGTAGCCATGGATATTTTGCTCGGTGATTGCTACTTGGGGATAAAAAATCATAGATTGCATAGATAACCTATCGCTAGTGATTCTAAGGTTTGCAAATAATTCAAGCTAGAGTTCTATGTGGTAGGGAAAATCATGGGAGATATCAATATGAAGGGTGGTAGAGATAATTAGATCAAGTACCTAAAATCTTAATCGTTCTTAATCTAAAACTTTTAAGTCTATAATGGATGCTTCTTGGGAAACATCGATAAGCTTTCACATCCTTGTCACTCATGAATTTAGTGTCTCTTTGGAGTTGGGAGCTTGAGACCATTCTTCCACTCTTGCTATCCATCTAAAATCTCTAGGTGTAGTACTGAGAAATTTGAGGTTTTATAGACATAAAAGTTTTAGATTATGAATGACTAAGATTTTAGATGAAAAATGATCTTCCTTATTTGAATTGAAAAATGATCTCCCTTATTATAGTTTTGGATTGATTGCATAGTATGAAGGGGGGTTTGTATAGTATGAATAATATAAGTCAAATCATCCCATCAATTTCTGTATGAAGACTGGTTAAATCATACTGTCCTATCAACATTATACAGTATTATCTTCAACTTAGATCATCCTTTCATGCAGGTTGACGAATCTTTAACATAGTCAATTTGTTTAGTATGATGAGGTGATTGTAGTATATGATTTACAATAACAAATTATGTTACAAAAGGAGAGTCATTAGTGGTATTAGTGCAATACTCGGAGGGTGCCTCCGGGGAGTGGATGTAGGTCGTGTTTGACCGAACCACTATAAATCTTGTGTCTTTTTATTTTTCGCTGCCTTTTGTTTTATTATTTAACTTGTGGTTGAAAAATATTTTTTACAAAATTCATTAAAGTAAATTTTTGGTATAAAATTTTAAAAGAGGGTAAATTTTTAATTACCGATTCACCCCCACCCCTCTTGGTTAGCTGCTGGGACATAAGCTTAGGTTTAACAACCTAATTCATATTGAACAAGTATCAACAAATTACACTAAAATAGTTAATATTACAATGATGACCATTAAAATATATGATTTCACTAGGGATCGTATTGTCTGAATGGGTTTGTACAGTATGATTAGCAATGATTATGTATCATGTTCTATTAAATGTGCAATTTTGATTTTAGGGATCATGTTTATCTATGTGTATCTATAGTATGAAGTGGTTTGTACAGTATGTTGTAACCTAAGTTTTTCACTTTCCAATGATCAAGTCCTTTGGTTATCACACTAATGCAACTAACATATATAATAAATTCTACAATATAATACATGCACATGAAAACTACAAAAACAAAAATATTAAGAACAATAAATGAAATAAAAACACATATATGCAAAATCAATTAATCAAAATATTTTGCACAAATCAATATCCTTCAAAATTATTCTAAGCACTTGAGTTTATGTTTCTTCATTTTGCTCTAAGTATGCCAAATCTTTTGAAATGTAAAGGTTTGATAAAGATGTTAATGACTTGATAAAGAGAATGAGAATACGATAGAGAAATATGAGAGAAAGTGGAGAAAAAGAACAAGGGAGAGAGGGAGATATAGAATAAGATATAGTGATATGAGAGAGTGTGTAGAGAGAGAATAGTGGAGAGAAGTATAATAGGAGAGAGTATAGGGCGTGGCTTAGGTGAGGAGTTATAGTCAGAGGCTACTCAAAGGCATCAATAGGTGATGTGGTTGACAATTATGGACTTGGCCTATAGGTTGATGTGGTGCAATTAGAGGATAAGGGTGTAATGCCCCAAGACCTATCTAATTAAACCTTCTTTTCCAATATAATTAAGAATTCTCAATCCAACTTTATATTTTATGAGAGCCATATAATCATCTAAAATAGTATAACACAAATAACCAGAATATGCATATAAAATATTTCTTCAAAAATACATAATTACCAATAGTTCAAAATATAGTGATTATAGCATAAGTCTTAAATACATTCTAAGCTATAAAATTATAAGTACCTTAAAAAAATTATATTCTCCATTCCTTATTAGTCTGAGTCTACTCAATGAAACTTTACATTTGACTAAAATATTTTAAATAACAATTTGAGTATAAAACTCAGTAGGACAACCCATTTCACATATTAAAGTTTAATTCATTGTTCATTATAAAAAATAATAAAATAAAAGAATTACTATTTACTCTATTAGTTGTCATACTATATCACATATGAATCTGAATGCAAATATATATATATATATATATATTCTCAATTATAACTCCCATTTACCAGCTCCAGTCCGCTTTTTGCAGATGCAAAGTAGAGATAAAATATAGAAGATTGAGTTCCAACACATAATCATCTTAGAGTTAGAGTATAATAGAATAGTCTAGAATAGAGATACATTTGTATTGGGCCCAAGAACATAATTCAAAGTGCACTTTCATTTTCATAATAGAGCTTTAGAATGTAATAAAATGCATGATGATGCAATGTAATATACGGCTGAAGAATGCATATTATATGAAATCCCATATTCAAATATATTCAAATGCCTATTTAAATTCCTTAGAATTTTATCAATTTTAAACGAGATATATAAAATGCTAATTTGACACACTTTTCCAACTGTGCTGAGAATTAGAAGTGACCCATTTATCCAAAAAATTAAAAAATTCATTCAAAGTAAACCAATTGATAAAGTTTTCTATTTTTATAGTCAAATTATCCAAAATAGAGTGAGTAATAATGCCCTAAAGTTATATCGTAAAATCCTTTTCAAACTTAAAAAATAAATTTATAAGCATATATTTCTTTAAGAATCTTGCAATTGAAATCAGAAACAGAGTATGAGTTGCCAACCTCGAGGATAATAATTACACCAATTAGCTGAAAAGAAGATTCTTGAGTTCCTACCTCCAAAATCTCTCTTCCTGTTTTGTCAATTTTCCCAAGAGATTGATGTCGTGGCCCTAACAATTCTGACTCTATGGTGCACGTAAAGAAAAATTTTTAACTTAATTTTTAAGTTTTCCAACTCAAACCTTGGTTACCTATAAGTCCCATTAGACTTTCTAAGTTTTAATTACTAATGTATTTAAAATTAATTATCATTAATAAAAAATTATCTGAATTTCTAACTAAAAGTATTACATTCTCCCCTTCTTGAAGAACATGTCATCCTTGACATTTTCAATAAATAAGAGCTTTGGGATAGATGAAAATATATCCAGATACAATTGTCTCATCTCAACCTCCTTCTCCCAAGTTGCTTCTCATTCCAACTTATGCTTCCATGAAACTTTGACCATTAGAATCTATTTATTCCTCAATTGCTTGATGTTATAAGCAAGAATGTGCTCCAATTTTTCCTTATATGCTAGATTTCATTGAACCTCCACTTCTTCCTCTAGAAGTCTCTGCTCTAGATTGGATATCCACTTCCTCAAAATAACAACATGAAATACATTATGAACATCAAGCATATGATTAGGCAACATTAGGAGTGTAAATGAGTCAAGTCAAGCTCTTGATCTACCTTACTCATGCTAATCTCATCCAATCAATGTTGAGCTTGAACTCAAGCTCAAGATCATGTTGAGCTTGTGTGTTGAGCTCGAACTTGACTTATTCACTTTGTTGCAAATATATTTTTCAAGGAATATGATTTTGTTGATTGAAAACACTTTTGTTTCTCTACGACTATCATTCCTTCTAACATTTCAGGTTCATAAGATCTGACTATAATTTGAACCAGATCAAGATTGGGTAGACTAGGTCTGAGTCAGTTTGTAACCTTTTTCCCTTTCTTGAGTCTATTGTAATAGATGTGGTTCATGATGCTAAGTAACCTTGCACACACACACTTGGGAAAAATTTTCTGACAGAGAGTTCCCTATTTTTTCTCACATCGTCCAAGACGATCCAATAATCATCCTAGATGAATAACTAAAAATAGAAACCCTAATTAGGGCATCCTAAGCACATTGTCCTGAACAATATTTGTATCAGCCGAGATGATAGGATCAAATAAGAAAGAATTAGCTGCCAGATCTATTTAGGTATTAATTATTTTTTGATATCATCCTGGACGATGAAACACAATTATGCCTAAATTAATTTAATAATTAATGAAAGCAATTAAGGCTTGATTGATACGATCACATCATCCTGGATGATCGCAGGATCAGCCGGGACGATCAATTAAAAACTTTAGTTATTCATGGATGATCATATATCAGACAACTTCTATTCAGGGCGATATTCTGGATGATTTTCATGGATTTGAACTAATCGTCTGGGATGGTCGTGAGATCTGCCTTGACAATCAAGCTATTTTTTAATCATCCAGGCATCCCTTCATTTCAATTATCTTGATGATATTCCATGATCTGTACTAATTATACATGATGATAGTTTATCATCCTCAATGAAATGAAAAAATTACTTCTGATCTTCCCAATTCATCCTGGCTGATTAAGCTTAAATTGTACTGATCGTACAACATGATATTTATATCATACTAGACGATAGAGTCGGCAAGTTACAATTAATGAGCTATTCTGAAGCTCTTCTATTTAAGAGATCTTGATCTATCCTTTAGAATATCTATGGCTACTATTTTGACTTGAGAGAGCCAAGAGGAGAGGGAGAGCAAGGGAGAGAGAGAGAGAGAGGATCTTGTGAGGGGGAGTTTTTGAGGGAGTTCATAAAGGTTGCTCCAAGCAAGGATCCATCATCATCTTCTCCAATCATCATCCTTAGTTCTTTGGGGGTTCTAGAGAGGTAAACTTCAAAATCTGATTATGGTTCTCTATGTGCTTCAGGAAGAAGTAAAAGGAGTTGGGTTCTCTGCCTGCTTCTGGAGGAAGCAAAAGGAGTTGGGTTCTCTACCTCACCTAGGTTGGTGAAAAGGAGGTTTGTAAAGGCTTCTCCGCCTTACTATGGGGACAAAAGGAGAGGCACTGAGTTTAGTGTAATACTCAGAGGGTGCCTCCGGGGAGTGGACGTAGATCGTGTTGACCGAACCACTATAAATTTTTTTGTTCTTTATTACTGCTTATGTGTTTAGTTTCCACACTTTGATGCTGCTGATAGGTGAATTCTTAGTTTTTGTTTTTTATTGAAATATTTTTTAAAATCCCAATTCACCCCCCCCTCTTAGTTAGCCTTGGGACTAGCTCATAAGGGCTTAACATCCATGTTAAACTTTCTAGTGCCATCAGAGCACTTTCAAGTGGTATCAGAGCGGGATTCATAAAATCTAGTTTTTTAAAAATTTTAAATTTTGATCGATGGCTAACTTTGGTATCATAATATAACAGAAGGATATTCGATTACACAACCATCTTTGTTTGATAATATTCCTTTTGATTTTTGAAAAACTTGCATGTTTACATTTTTACAATCGCTTGATTATCGTATGTGAATGCTTGTTAAAGAAGGTTATACACCACCTTCTCATGAACTTAATGAAATTAAAAATGAAGTTCCTTTTACTGAATGAACTTTTAATGAAAGAGATTTAGCACAACTTAATGCAAAATGCTTGAACTATTTTTTGTGCTTTGAAATATGAAGATTATATGCGTGTTTCAACTTGTGCAATTAGTAAAGAAATTTGGGATAGATTGTGTGTAACTTATGAAGGAACCAATGAAGTTAAACAATGTAGGTTGAATATTTTGTTGCATGATTGAACTTTTTTGTATGAAACATTCTGAATCAATTTCTAACATGTATACAAGGATTACTCAAATTGTCACCTCATTTTATGCTTTAGGAAGAGAGCTAACTAATTATGAAAGAGTCAATAAAATTTTAAGATGCTTGGCTTTTTCTTTTGATGCTAAGATCACTGTAATTACTGAATCTAAAGACTTAAATACTTATTCGATTGATAACTTACTTGGATCACTCATTATTTACGAGCAAGGGGTGAATCAAAGAAATCTTGATGCAGGTGAGAAAAAGAAGGAGAAAACTGTGGCACTAAAGGCCAACAACATGGACACTGATTCTTTCGGATATGAAAATAATGATGTTTTCTTTATCACTAGACAATTTAAAAGCTTTTTAAGGAAGAACAACAAGTATCATCAGAAGTGGAAAATAGGTAAGGATAGCAAAAATTATAAAAGTTCTTCTAATATTGTTTCCTTTGAATGCAGGAAGTCTGGACATGTTAAAGCTGATTGTCCAACACTTAAGGAGCACCCAAGCAAGGAGAAGGGTGAGGAGAAACCTAAATACAGGAAGGATAAGAAGCAGTACCAAAAAGCTTTTTGGGCAGATTCAACATCTGATTCACCTGAGACTGAAGCTGAAGAGGTGATAACAAATTTGTGCTTAATAGGTGATCATCTTGATCAATCTAATCAAGAAGAGGTATGTGAACCAACCTATGATATATTTTTTGAAATTTGTGAGAGAATTTATGCATCATATAAGAAACTTAAGAAAAAATATGCTAGTTTAAAATTGGAGTTTTTAAATTTGCAAAGAGATCATGAAAGTTTAAGTAAAGATCACACTTTACTTGATAATAATCACATGTCTTTATTTGATGAATTTAATGGGCTAAATAAAAAGAATTCTGATTTGATTGTTGAACATGATTCTTTGAAAGCTTCTTACACCTTGCTTGAATCTGATTTTAAAACTTATATTGAAGAATCTAAGCATAAAGAGCATTGTTTGAATGTTAATAATGCTAATTTAGAAAGTGCTAACTTGAGGTTTAAAGATAAATTGAATACAACTGAGAGAAATTGGAATACATCAACACCTGATTTAAAGCCAAAACCTAGAAAGAGGCATTATAACCCAAACATATTAGTAAATCCTTTTCCTGGAGTTAGATGTTTCTCATGTGGCATGTTAGGACACATTTCATACACTTGCGCTGTTCATCATAATACACATTAGGTATGGAGACCAAAATTACATGTTTCATAGCATAACACAAATACACTACATTCTTCTTTTCATAAGAAGGGACCCAAACCTATTTGGGTTCCTAAATCTAACTTTTGATTTTTGTAGGTATTCTCTCACCAAAGACCATGTGAGAGAAAATGGTACTTGGACAGCGGAGACTCGTAGCTCATAATTTCTTAAAGTTGCTGCTCAATAAATTTTAAATTGCATGCTTACTACTCTGTTGATTATTATTTTTGTTTGCCTTAGTTTTTGTGTTAGCTTTTCATGATTGATGTTTTAGTTATTTTTAATTTGGTTTCTTTTTTATTTATGATATTTTTTCTTAGTTTTTATTTTTTGAATATTTATAGCCAATGTTTAAACATTTCTAAATTTGTTAAAAGGAGAAACATCGTTGATGGTTTCCCTCCCTCTAACATCTTTTAATGGTTTAATTTTTTTTTCTAAACAAAAGTCTATATCAAATTAATAACTAGATTTTTCAATTAAGATCATTTCTATATTGCTACAGTAATCTACTTATATATATAATGTTTAAAGTCTTTATATAACTTTCAAGTTATGTGAAATCTTGTCATTACATTTATCATATGATTTTAAGTCAGTTTTGCCATTTATTCTTCCTTATATTAGAGAGTGAGTTTTTCTTCTCTAATATCTTAAAGATTTACTCATAATTAAAAGTATTTAAGAGTTTTGAAAAAGGGAACTAGCTTGGAAAATTAATAAAAAAAAAGTGACCAATGACGTCAAAATAAAAGATGCGTAATGATCGCCAAAAATTGAAATATACACAAAGTGTATAAAAAATAAAAAGATGTGTAAAGTGCGCCATTCAATTGATAAGAGGCATAAAATGAGTTCACAAAAGATAAGCTTACTTCTCTTTCAAACTTTTAAAACTTAGAAGAATCTATGTGTTACTTGATATTTTCAAAGGCTTGATTTCAAATTTCATGATTGTGATAAATTACTTTTGCATATTATTTTATAAGATATTTTCTCTGGAATCATGTTTTGAATGGATATTTTTTTCTTACCCAATTAGTTTGTTATGAGTTAGGTCTTTTATTTTCAAAAGACAATTTTACCCTAAAAGAAGTCCGAGCTAGGGTTAACAGGATCGGATATTCTACCATTTTCAGATTTCGACAATATTAACTCATTAGTCTTACAAGTCTTTAAAATTCAATTACTTGGAGCATTTATCATATTCATGACTTGGTAAAACTAAAAAAAAAATGGTTCATTTTCTTTTTATTCTCTTCTTTTATGTCTTTATAATTTTTAACTTTATATCTTTCTGGTGTTGTTATGTTTTTGGGCCTTCTCTAATCATCGCCATCCACCCTCTATTTTAAACTTTTTGTCACATCATCCCGAACAATCTTAATATCGCCCTGGACGATCAGTTCAAATCACTTTTAAAAATTCCATCTGCTGGTTGTTCTGAACTTTCTGCTTCTTATCGTCCTGGACGATGCATTATCGACATGGACGATCTAATCGTCTTATGCTTCAATCATCTGTGATCATCCTGGATGATTCTCTTTATCCTGGACGATGTTATTCATTTTTTTCTCAATTTATGAAAAATCCGCCCATATGCTTCACATGTTCGTCCTGGACGATACACGTGACAATACATTTAACACTTTAAATTCGGCCGGTACGATCCATTATTGGTGATCATCCTGGACGATCCACCTGTTCAACCTAGATGAAATACGTGGCAATGTTTTAAACTTTTTAAAATTTTGCCGGTACAATCCATTATTGTGCATTGCCATGGATAATCCACCTAATCAGCCAGGACGATCTTCTTTTTCAACGGTCATCTGGCTTGACTCCTCGGGACGATTGCCTGTGTCTAATTGTCTCGGATAATATATGATCGTTCTAGATGATAGGACTACCTTTTTGACTAATCATCCTGGATGTAATTGTTATACCCTAACGGCTTGGACGATTCTGCGATCGTCTTGGATGATAGGGCTGATTCTTTATAAATCGAGGCTTTCCGTCATTTTTTCTCACTCAAACCTTCTCCAATCCCCTTTTGCTTATACCCTTGTGCTCTATCTTCTGATAATTACATACGAAAAGTGATCTCGCCATCCTTTTGGGAGTTACTCGAGGGAAACTCTTGATCCTCGATTCACTGAGGCGGACGATCAAGCCGCCTACCAAAGGTACAAGATGGCCGGAATCACTATCTCCAGGCCTGTCAACCCGAACATTCTGTCATATCCGATACTTGATCTATTTGCTCACACATCCTTATGTTTTTCCTTACTCTTACTGTACCTTTCAACTACGATCTTCTTTTTGAATTTTTCACAAGTCTGTGCATAAATTCTGCCTTTACTTCTCTTGGATCCTATGTGAATCGACGTCCCGTCGAAATCACATATCAGGATTATGCAAAACTTTTGCACCTTTCCACCACAGGGGACAAACTTCACACCCCGTATTCAGATCCAGACTATGATTGGGCTCCGGCCAACCATTTTCTTCAAAACACCAATGCTCACTTTCATGTTGGAGAGACTAGTAGCTTGCTCAAAGATGCTAGGACTATCCAACATGTCCTTCGCACTTCCATTATTCCAAAGTTTGTGATCGTGTTCATATCACCCCATTTCTTTTGATCACCACCTTTTACATTTTTTCCCAATACCTCTGATTTAATTTTTTGCTACATCGAGTATCTGACTACCATTCGTGAGCCAGGACATAAGAGGAAGCCAAATCTAGCCCTAGGACATATCATTTCTTATGTCTTAGAATCAAAATATAACCTCCAATATCCTTCTCCACCCAACTTCCAACATGCTTTCTACTCCAACAACTCCTTCCACGTTCTTCACAGTACTCGTCTCCACCCGAGGGACGAGGAAGTCGAGGGAGCTGAGGAGGAGGCAGCGCCAACACCTGTTCCTGCACCTGCTCCACTCTGCCATCACTCTCAGCTGGATCAGCTGGTGGAGGATTTTATCAATGAGAGACCCGATTCAAGACTTACATTGCTACATAGCAGCAGCAACATACTGAGAACATTATTCGCCTACAGCACCAGCACGACCATGATATGTCATGGTTTGGAGAGCAGTTCACCACTCTTTTGAGTTACTTTTAGCCACATCCACCACCACCACCTCCTCATTCAGACGATCAAGGGCCATCCTTCTTTTAGTTTGCTTGTTTTCATGTGATGTTGTCTTTTCTTTTCATGTTATTTTTGTTGTTTTTTTGTTATGTTTCTTTTTTCCTCCTCCTTTTTGTGATGTCAAAAGGAGAGTAGTTGTAATAGTTTGTTCTATTCTAGTCTTATTTCACTATTCTAGTTTGTTATGTTTTTATGTTGTTTAGTTAAATTATTTACCTAAGCACTGATTTGAACTGCTTCAATTATTTTTGTGTTTTGTCATCATCAAAAAGAGAGAGATTGTTGTGAATCTATTTTTCAAGGAATTTGATTTTGATGATAGAAAATTTTTTTGTTTCTCTACGACTATCTTGCCTTCTAACATTTTAGGTCCATAAGATCAGACTGTAATTTGAACTAGCTCAAGATTGGGTAGACTAGGTCTGAGTTAGTTTGTAACATTTTTTCCTTTCTTGAGTATATTGTAATAGATATGGTTCATGATGCTAAGTAACCTTGCACATACACACACACTTGGAGAAATTTTTCTAACTATTTTTAGAGTTTTCTATTTTTGCTCGCATCCTCTGGGATGATCCAATAATTATCCTGGACGATCAGTTGAAAATAAAAACTCTAATTAGGGCATCCTAGTTAAGGCAGTCGTCATTAAGCATATCGTCTTGGATGATATTTGTATCGACCAAGATGATAGTCTCAAATCAGAAAGAATAAGTCGCCAGATTTATTTAGGTATTAGTTATTTTTGGACATCATCTTGGACGATGTAATGTAATTATGCCTAAATTAATCTTATAATTAAAGAAAGCAATTAAGGCTTGATTGATTCGATCACATTGTCTCGGATGATCACAGGATCGGTCAGGACAATCAGTTCAAAAACCTTAGTTATTCCTTGACGATCACATATCGGACAGCTTCTATTCAGGGTGATATTCTTGACAATTTTCATGGATTTGAACTAATCGTCCGGGACAATCGTGAGATCGTCCCGAACGATCAAGCTATTTTTTAATCGTCTAGACATCCCTTCAGTGCAATTATCTGGACGATATTCTACAATTTGTACAAATCGTACAGAACAATAGTTTATCATCCTAGATGATATGAAAAAATTCCTTCTGATCGTCCCAGATCATCCTGACTGATTAAGCTTAAATTGCACTGGTCATATAAGACGATAAAGTCGGCAAGTTATAATTAATAAGCAATTCAGAAGCTCTTATATTTAAGAGCTCTTGTTCTACTCTTTAGAACATCTGTTTCTATTTTTTTGACCTGAGAGAGCCAAGAGAAGAGGGACAGCAAGGGAGAGAGAAGAAGGATATATTGAGGGGGAGTTTGTGAGGGCATTCACAAAGGTTGCTCCAAGCAAGGATCTATCATCATCTTCTCCAGTCATTGTCCTTAGTTTTTTGTGGGTCCTATAGAGGTAAACTTCAGCATCTGATCAAGGTTCTCTTTCTGCTTCAGGAGGAAGCAAAAGGAGTTAGGTTTTCTGCCTGCTTCTAGAGGAAGTAAACGGAGTTGGGTTCTCTGCCTTACCTAGGTTGGTGGAAAGGAGGTTTGTAAAGGCTTCTCCTCCTTACTGTAGAGAAAAAGGAGAGACACTGAGTTTAGTGCAATACTCGGAGGGTGCCTCTGAGGAGTGGACGTAGGTCATGTTGACCGAATCACTATAAATTTTTGTGTTCTTTATTACTGCTTCTAAATTTAGTTTCCGCACTTTGATTTCTATAGTGAATCTTGGTTTTTTTTTTTAAGATTATATTTTGATCGAAATATTTTTTAAAATATCAATTCACCACCCCTCTTGGTTAGCCTTGGGACCAGTTCATAAGGGCTTAACATCCCTAATGAACTTTTTAGTCCCATCAGAGCACTTTCACACTTGAGTTCGTCTAAGAAGCTCTTCAAAATTAAAGAAGCCCACTGGAGAATCGTTGCAGCAATAACTTGTTGAAGTGTAGTTGTTTTCATAGAAGTTACATATGGAGCTCGGTGGCCAATGCAAGGACTTGACTATGCATGCAACTTGATATTGTGAATAAAAAAATTGTTGGAGGACTTGTCAGCCTTAAGAATTACTTTAATAAAGAAACGTTATAAAAGCAGCATTGAAACAATAATAAGGAAATGACATGAGTCATACTTGAACAAATTTCAAAATCATTTTTAATGGACATAATATATTTAATTTTTTTCTCCAAATTTTTAAAAGGAAAGCAACACATTAGTTGCATATATTTTAATTTTTTTTAATTTTTTTTTAAATGTGAGTCATCTCGAAAACCAACAAATGGTGTTTCATCAAAATCAAACTTGAGCTTGTTTAGTATTTGAGCTAGGCTCATTTATACCCTTATGTAACATTAATCGATAAGTAGACTTTCCTATTTTCTCAATAATTTTGAAGGGGCTAATAAATCTTTGGCTCAGTTTGATACTTCTTCCAAACCTATTGACACCTTTCATTGGGCTGACCTTCAAGAAAATAAAATCACAAATTTTAAATTTAACAGTGTTATGCCTTAAATCATAATAATTCTTTTATTGATATTAGGTTACTTTTAATCTCTTCTTGATCAATTTAATTTTCTCTGTAGTATCCTAAACTAATTTAGGCCTAATCAATTTTCTCTCTTCTACTGCAGTTCAAGCTAATGGTGTATTACTTCTTATACCATACAAAGCTTCATACAGAGCCATTCCAATATAAGATTGATAGTTATTATTATAAGCAAACTCAATCAATAAACTGTAATCCTTTCAGCTTCCTCCAAAATATAATACACATAATGTGAATATATCTTTCATAATCTGAATAACCCTTTTAGTTTGACCATCTACTTGGGGATGAAAAATTACCCTGAAATTCAGCTGTCTCTAAGCTATCTTAAATTTCCATAATCTAGAAGTAACCATACCATCTCAATTAGAAATATTAACCTTAGGGACACTGTGCAATCTGAGGATTTCTTTTACCTACAACTGAACCAACTTATCTATAGATTTAATCTACCTTATACATAGAAAATGAGCAAACTTAGCTAACTGGTCCACAATCAATAACATATCATTATGATGTTGCTTTGATATTGAAAAACGTAAAGAAAAATTCATCATATTTTCCCCCATTTTCGCTCCAGAATGGATAAAGACTATAATAATATGGTAGGTCTCTGATGTTTTGCTTTCACTATTTGTCATGCCTTGCATTTAGACACAAATTTTGCCATGCCTCACTTTATCCAAGACCACCAAAATAATAACTTTATATATTGATATATCTTATTATTGTCTAGATGAATGATGTATCCAGAATAGTGGGCTTCATGTAAAATTTCTTCCCTCAATCCACCACTACCTGGAACCCATAACTTATTGCCACAAAAAATCCTTCCCTAGTCATTTACTATTAATTCAAATTTCTTCCTAGACTAAATTTGATATAATAACTTCACAAATTATTTATTTTTTTATTGAGCTTCCTTAATTCTATCTGGTAATGAGGGCTGAACAATCATTAGAGAAACTATTCTATTAAGCACATCAGATGAACACAATACTTCCATGTCTAACTTCTCCATCTCTCGAATCTACGCTTACTCATGAGTAATAAATCTAATGCCTTCCTACTTAAAGCATCAATAACCGCATTTTTCTTACCTAACTAATAAATGATATCCAAATCATAGTCCTTACAACTCCAAGTTCCTTCTCTGCCTCAAATTTAACTCATTCTTAGTGAAAATGTATTTCAAACTCTTCAGATCAATATAAATGTTGAATTTGACACCATAAAGATATTATCACTAGATCTACAATGCAAAGATAATAGTTATAAGCTCCAGATCATAAGTTGGGTAGTTCCTCTTATGTGGCTTTGGCTACCTAGAAATATAAGCCACCACTTTTCCATTTTATTACATCACATATCAAAGCGATTCAAAGAAGTATGAACATACACATAAAATTAGTCAGTACTCAAGAAAAAGTCAGTACAAGGGCTAACTATAAAAGCCTAAAAAATGATAAACTAAAATTATATTTGAACTGGAGAGCTTCCGTGATGAGCTTGTGAACGATACCACGCTAGGCCTGTGAGCACAAACGCATTAAAAGTTGTCTTTGTGACATTAGATCCTTTGTTATACCATAACTTTACATTCAATATGTAACATTGTAGCACTGGGTAATCGTGTTATGGTGTTACACACTAATATATATATATATATATATATATATATATATATATATAGTAAGTATGAGAGTCGCCTTCAACTAGTTTCATTAATTAAATAAAATGAGTGTAAGTGTTATAAAAAGAATAATTAAGAAAATTATTTTTACAGTATAAATCTATACTAATATATAAAACCTATGCGCTTAGCCAAATCAACGGCACACATAGCTTAATGACGTCGCATTCCCATCGCAACCCTTCGTATTCCCACCATTCCACATTCTTATTCTTCTGTTTCGCCCTAAGGGGTTTCCTTCTTAACGCAGCCGCCATCGCAACCTTCTCTTAGCTAAATTGCGAGCTTCGCATTCTCCCGCCATCGTCTTCTTCTTCTATTGCAACATTTTGTTTGATGTTTGTTCTCCTTCTCCTGTGAATCGGAAGTCACGACGGGAACTCGCATCGACTTCGCGTGTTTCGCGTGAAGGAGAGTTTTGAATTAGTTGCTTGCAGAGAGCTGGCCGTGAAGTAACGATCTTTTTCTCCTTGCGCTTCTTCGACTGTTCTCCGCTAAAGAAGCTTCTTCGCCTTCTTCTACGACGTTGTTCATGTTCGGTTGGAAGTTTCGTTGCTAAGGTAGCGATCTTTTTCTCCCTGCGCTTCTACGACTATTCGCTGCTAAAGAAGTTTCTTAGCCTCGGTGATTTTATTTCATAGCCTCAAACATCGCAATCGAAGCAGTGATCTTTTTTCAGTTTGCACGTCGTTCTCCCCTCGTGCGCTCTACTGTCGTCAGCCTCTCCAACCAGCACCTACATGCGTGACCAGCCAACCACCTTCAACTGATTCACCTGCTGACCTTGCAATACATGAAAGATTTCATCAGGCATATGTAGCCTGAAAATTGAAAGGTAAATGATGAATTGTGAAAGTTTCTTTGAGGGTGGTAGAATAGGCTAATGAGGCCTTAAACCTTAGAATTATGCATATTCTAGATTGTTGAAGAAACTTGAGGACTAGGACTTATGACATTATTACACCAATTACATCAGGCTTAAAATATCAGACTTGCATCATTCTTGGTGGCGAATACCACTGACCCTCTTGGTCCCAAGTGAAAGAGAAGGTTGATTAGTTAAACATAGGTAGCTAGCTTGAGAAAAGGCATGTATATGATATATTATTTTTTATCGATCATTAGGTGAGTTTTTGACTACAAATAGACTCATTAGGTCAAGATATGAATTATGCATCAGCATGTCCAAGGCTAATAGGTAGCATGTTTATGTTTAATATAATGACCCAATGCTATCATGTATTTTTTCTTGATTTAAAAGATCGATTAATTTTAATTGCATGTTTTAGAAGTGAACTACAATCCTCAAATTCTATTTATCTACGTAGATAAGCAAGGTAACTTCCATCACATAGCACTACAAAGCAAACTAAAGAACTACAATCCTTAAATATTTTGAAATATTAAATTTTCTTTTCAAAATAAAATATGATTTTTATTTAAAATACTCTTAACTAACAAGATGAAAAGGGGAACATGTTATTTTTTTTTTAATTTATGAAGATAGGCTTTTATACAACAATTTTCTTGAGGAAAAAAAACTTTTGCAAACATAAATCTCAAATTTTGCATCAGTAGAAAGAAACTAGATTAACTTGTTTTTCTTCATCGCAGTCCATTCAAGACATAACTAGGTGCATTAGATGTTAAAATGCAAAAGGGATGCAAACTGATGTGTGATTACATACATAAAATTTGTCTTTGTAAATTTCTTCTTAAGATGAGATAAATATGTTATATGTTAAACCTATCTATATTGTGTGCGCGCATGAAATATAATGCTAAAGGAGAAGGGGTAAGCTTTCTTTAACTCCTTTGTCAATTCAAGATTCACACGAATGAGTAAAATTAGTTTGGTAAGTAAATTATGCTTTCAGCGATTAATCATATGAATCTTTCGTTGTGATGTATTGTATTATTTTTAAAATACAATGCATAATGTGTTCATCTCTTAGAAATATATTTCTACACTTTTGTCTATTAAATATTAACATTTTAAGTGTCAAATATTAAATTTTTATGTTTAGTCTAATAAAATATTGACACAAATATTTTAATTCTTTTATAGTTTACTTTTTGAGCTAAAAATCAGACTTTTGTTAATTCATTTTTTCATTCATCTCCACTCTTCCTCTGGTTTATTGACCTTTTGCTTTTTATCTATTACAGAGTCTTCTTTAATTGTTCTACTCTATCTTGATGGATGTGGTGCTAGAATGGTTTGGTGGTTGAATCATGGAGAGGCTCATTCACATCGACTTTATGTACCTGCAAAATCAATATATTTGGAGCAAAAGCATAAATAAGGAGCTGGAAAGGTGGCAAAATCCCCCCCCCTTTGATCCAGTCTGTCATGTTTGCTTCCAAAGAAACACATATCAGAGATCAAAATGCATCTCTCAACAAATAAGCCCTATAAAACTGGCCCAAGCTAACCAAGAGGGGGGGGGGGGGGGGGGGGGGGGATGAATAGATAATTTAAAAGAAAAAAAAATTCATTTAATATATCTTTTTATATTTTTTTAAACACTAAAATTAGACAATTTCAATAATGGATACAAAAGCAAATAAATTCTTAAAAACAAAATAAATTAGAGTTTTCATCCACATAGTAAATCACATAAAAGTGTGAAAATTAAAATGTGAAAAAGTAAAAGAATGAACATACCGGGGGGTGAATTGATAACTTTTTTAAAAAAAATCATTTAATAAATCTTTTTATATTTTTTTTAAACACTAAAATTAGACAATTTCAATAATGGATACAGAAGCAAATAAATTCTTAATAACAAAATAAATTAGAGTTTTCATCCACATAGTAAATCATATAAAAGTGTGAAAATTAAAATGTGAAAAAGTAAAAGAACGAACATATCGGATTTTATAGTGTTTTGGTCAAATCTGACTTATGTATATTCCCTAGAGGCCTCCACTCCAGGTATTGCACTAAACCTTTTAGTGCCTCTCCTTTTTCCCCTATAACTAGGCCGAGAAGTCCTTACAAAAACTCTTCCACCAACATAGTGTGATAGAGTACCTTAAACCTCTTTCACTCTCCTAGTAAAGGTAGAGAACATGGAATCTTTTTTCTCCCTTAGGGAGATGGTAGAGAACCAAGAATCCTTTTACTGCTCCTGGAGTTGGTAGAGAACCAAAAGTCCTTTTTCTCCCTCCTAGAGTTGGCAGAGAACCAAGATCTATTGCTAAAGAATGTCTCCCTAGAGCCTCACAAGATTCAAAGAAGTGACCTGAAGAAGATTAGAAGGAATTTTGCTTAGAGTAATCCTGTGAAGCTCTCACAACTCCCCCTCACAAAACTCCATCTCTTCACTTTCAAAGATCTCCTCAATTCTCTCTCTCTAATCTCCCTCTCAAGCAAACTCAATAGCAAAAAGATGTCTTATAAGATAATGTAGGAATTTAAATAGAAAGCCTCCAAAGAAGCCCATAAATTTTAATTTACCATTAAGAATTGTATGGTATGATCATGAGATCATCCTGTATGATTAGTACAAAATAACACTGCCAGATAGTACAAACTACATCGTTATGTATGATCAGTTTAAGATATTATATTGATTCTCTCATATGATCCTATGATCATCCTGTATGATTAGTTTAAGAGTTTGTATTGATCATCCATTATTAGATGCAATGATGGGTGACAATTAAACATCATCCCATATATCTCTTATATATTATGATCATCCTATATGATGTGATTGAGTAATTAAACCATAATTAGTCTCCTAATTATAGGATCAATTTTGGCATGATAGTTACAAATCATCCAGTACGATGTATATCATAATATACGATTAGAGCAAAATTTGAATATTAAATATTGCCTAAATTATGATTGGCCGATGAATATTATGATTATACCTGATAACCTTGTATGATTAGGATTGTTCAGTATGATTAGTTTAATCAAAATTAATTATCAAAGGGTGCCCTACTTAGGGTTTTCTAGTTAACTAATCATCCAATATGATATAAATTGTACTATATGATTAGTTAAAAAATAGAAATTTATCTTACTCACCAAGTCACTCTCTTAATTGTGCGTGTGAAAGGTTACTCAGCTTAATATCCACCATATACACGACTTCACTCAAGAAAGGTAAAATTACATTGAAGTTGAAATTACAAACTGACTTAATATTAGTTTACCCAATCTTAAGCTAATTGAAATTACAAGTGAAAAGTGTACCTCAAATGTTAGTGAGTAGGGTAACAAAATTGATATGCAATAAATAATAGTGAGAGAACAATAATGTTTATCATCAATAAAATCATAGTACTTGGATCCAGATTTGCCATAATATCCCCTTTTTTATGATGATAAATATTGTTGTTTAGATATATTTTAATTCTTTGCTATTCTCTAATCTCCCCCTTAGAAGGTGAATTTTTGAAAGTAAGGCGAGTAAAAATTTTCTCATTTGTTTTATTTTTTTTAATATGAAATAAATACAATAAATAATTAGCAAAAATAAATATAAGCATAATAAACTAGATTCATTTAAATAAGGGTGCAAATAACTGAACAACAAATATTACTCTTCTTTTCAACATTACAAAAAGAAGGACAACTGAAAAGCAAAAGACATAAAGGTTAAAAAACACATACATCACAAAGTACATAAGTAAAGAGCAATATACACATAGGAACAAAAACATGGAGCAAACCAAAAAAGGAAGAATCCTGATAAGGTGGAGTTGTTAGTGGTGGCTAAAAGAAGCAGTGCATGGAATCAAATTGCTCCCCAAACCAAGCCATATCATTATCGTGTTGTTTCTGGTGCTGTGTTGCATAGCTTCAAAATGAGTCAGATCATTTGCATGTTGTTGCTGCTGCTTGACTACGTAGTTTTCAGAATGGGCCTCCCACTGATCAAACTGAGACTGTTGGTGGATAGGTAGAAGTGCAGGAATAGGTGCTCCCTCCTTTTCCAAAGTCTCTTTATGCATAGTGTATCGATGAGTACTATGAAGGACATGGAAGGAGCTATTGGAATAGAATACATGGAGGTGATCAGGTGGAGAAAAAAATTGAAGATTATATTTTGACTCTAGGATAAAGACAATTAGATGTCCTAAGTCAAGGTTAGGCATTCTTTTATGGTGAGGATCTTGAATGCAAGTTAGGTTTTCAAGATATCAAATGATAAGATCAGCTACATTAATTTTAAAGTTAGCCATGATATAATAGGTGGAAAATGAGGGAAAATGGGTAATGTTAATCTGATCCCTAGCGTTAGGAATGATTGAGTTAAATAGGATGTGTTGAATGACTCGGGCATCCTGGAATAATGTGTTAACTTGGGCTACATGATAGTTAACATTAGTTTCCTTAAGAATGGTGTTTGTAGGGGACAGATTATAGTCTAGATATGAGGCTAAAATGTGATTTTTGTCTTCAATAGTGGAAATGTGAAGAAATTCATGAAAGTCTTAGTAACTAATTTTATATAGGACTTTATTAACATAATATTATAGGAAAATAACCTCATTATTAATTTGAAGGCTTGCAAAAAGATCAAGTACCTGAAAGTTCAGAATCTCTTGATTGACAATTTTGGATGGGATAATTCCAAAAAATTATAATGATTATAAGCTGCTTCATCATCTTCCTCAGTAAATCTAGGATATATAGTGTGCCTAGAGGTACTACGTGCAAGTTCTTGGGAATGTTTTCCACCAGCCATTTTAAGGAATGAGCGTACAAGAGGAAAGTAATGGATGAGAGGATTGAAATGGTGTGAAGAAAGTGAAGAAACTACAACTATTTATATAGGAATTACCATATTGTATAGTACAATCTGGATGATAATGTATAATCAATTTTTCCATACCATCAGTAAAGAAATGGTGGTCTTATTAAATATTATGATTAGACAATGCACTGGATGATTAGATAGAGGGCTTTCATCCAAAGGAGTCGCCCTATAAGATCGCTGACTTATGAGTTCGCACAGTACGAACAGGTGGATAGTATTACATGATGTATTATTAAAGATCATACTAGCTAAATTCAATTCATCTAATAGTTTTGGCCTTGTGGATCACATAGTACAAAGAGAAAATCATACATTACAATCACAAATATGATAACCAATAATGGATCGATATTGGCTATTGGATGTGCAATGATTAGAGATTTGATATTTTATTCAGATCATAAAATATGATATGAATTATACTAGATGATCTGAATAAAAAAATTGAGAAGCTAGAGGATTGAATGTGATGATTAAGAAGGGTTAAAAAAAACAAAAATAACATAAAATAAATCAAAAAAATAAGGCAAAAATAACCACAAAATAAAATCAAAGTTTTTTTTAATCAATCAACTTCAGTAAATGATAAATATTTCTTGTGATTAGATTAAAAATAAGTAAGGAATGAAAAGATAATGTTGAATTCCAAAAAGGTTAGAAATTTTATTTTGTAAACCCTATCTGAAGCTCCTTACAGGTTAAATTCCTTTTTAAACAACAATCTAATTTAGAAAAGAAGTTAGATATGAAATGTAATATTTTAAAACTTCATTTTAGAATAATATTTGGTAGAAAAATATTACAAAGAAATGAATCAGAAATCATGATTTTCAAATTTAAGTGTAGGATATATGAATTGGCACATGGAGTCTTCCAAGATTTTAAAGATTTGATAGAAATGGAAGCTAATTCATAGTAGGCTCATTTTATGCATCCTTTTTAGGTTTTGGCATAAATTTCACATCTCTTTATTTTTAATGCACTTTGTGCATCTTACAATTATTTGGTGACTTTTGCACATCGTTTCAGTTTTGGGTTCATTTTGTGTCACTTTCCATTTTTGGATGCTCTCTTCCTTTTGAAATATTAAAAAAATCCTCTTAGTTACAAGATTATCTTTCAAATATGAGAGAATAAAACTTTCTCTTATATAAGGAAGAGTAAACCACAAAATAGATTCCTATCCATATGATAAATGCAGACAACTTGATTAAGAAAATTTAAAGGAGATTCATTTACTTGAAACATTACTCATATGAGATAAATGATCCTAGGAAGATGAAGTAGATCTCTATTTCAAAGTCTAACTTTTAATTTGAAATAGTTTTTGATTCAAAAAGAAAAATACACCACTAATCAATTTAGAGGAGGAAGTGAAACAATCATTAATTTTTTGTCCTTTAACTATTTTAGAGGAATCAATCATAGCTTACAAACTTCTATGCAAAAATAAGTAAAAATTATCATTTAAAAAAAGTCTAGCTGAATAAAATAATGATTAGATTCTTAAAACACTGAAGGAATATAAAATAAAATAAAAACATAACATTAAAACACATGCATAAAAACAAACAAAAAATAAAATGGTGAGAACCAACAAAGAAACATAAACCATCAATTTTAAGCATTATTATATGTGACACCTAATCTGGTTCTTATGGTGCTGAATGTTTCAAAAGTAAGTTGTTTTGTAAAGATATTTGCAAGCTAATTTTTAGTTCCAACATGAAGTAGCTCTATGTCTCCCTTGGTAATATGGTACCTAATGAAATGGCGTGTTATGTTTATGTGTTTGGTCTTAGAGTGTTGGATTGGATTGCTTGAAATACTAATGACACTAGTATTATTACATAAAATTGTAAAGGTGCCTTTAAGTAGTCCTAAATCAAAAATTTGTTTCTCTAACAAAAGAACATCTGCCACACAACTTCTTAAGCCCATGTATTTAGCTTCTATAGTGGATATGCTTACAGAATTAAACTTTTTTGTGGACCAGGGGACTAAAGATTGTCCTATAAATTGATAGGTTTTAGAGGTGCTTTTCCTATAAACCCTACATCCAACAAAATTTGACTCAGAATATCCTATGATTTTAAAGAAAGTATTGTGCCTAGCATATTAGATAACTAAGTTTAAAGTCCTAAGAGATATTTAAGGATTATCTTAGCAGCTATTAGGTGGGATTATTTTGGATTAACCTGAAATCTAGTGCAGAAACAAACACTAAACATAATATAAAATTTGTTAGTAGTTAAGTAAATAAGTGATATAATAATTTTTTTTTTTTTTTTTGAAGTCATTAAAACTTCAAATTACAATCCGTCTTTGCCATAGTATTTTGATTGTAGTATTTTATTTACATGAATTTTTATAATTTTTGGGTACCGGTAAAAATCCTTAAGAAATTTATACATGTCGGTACAAGTGAGGATTTTAGGACCGTTAGGTATCAGTTTTGCAAACTGATTTCACTAATATTTTCTAAATAATTTATTTTATGGGTATTTTTATATAAATTTTTAAGCCCTAAAATGATTTATTTGATATTTATACTAAAGAATTAATTAATATAAACATTATATTAATATTATAATATTATTTTATTAAAAAATCTGAAGTCATTATAAAACTTTATTAAAACCCTATTTCCCTTAAAGAATATTAGCTAATAGAGAATACTTTAGGAAAATATAAGAGAGAATAAGAGGAGAGAGAAATTAGAAGCTCGAATTTGGATGTTGCTGCACGATTTTTATCAATCGGGCTAGTTAGGAGATTTTCTCATTTTACTATAAGGAACCTTTAACCTATTTCTAATTTCAAGGATTTTGTGCTTTTTATATTTTTATGCTCAAATTTGTGTTTTTATTATCAAAAAATATGAATAACTTTGTATTGGCAAAACTTTCATCAAATAACTTTTTGTATGTTATAGAGATCATGATTATGAGAATTTTGAATATTTATTTGAGATTTCTCACCGGGTAATTTTAAAAATATAGTGGTTTTTTTCTACCCTAAAATTTATTTTGACATCTCAAAATAGTAGTGTAGTATAATAAAAGATTTAAAATATCATTTTATATAATTCTTGGTATTTTGATTAATTTTTGAAATTATACATTTTTGCCTAATACGATTCTTTGTTGTCTATCATTATGAAATTTTGGCATCTTCTTAATTAAGCTTAATTATGTATTATATACTTAAATATATTGAAAATTAATATGGTTATATGATTAAAATTATTGTTATAATATTATGACACTATTGTGTGTGTAAAAGATAAGTAAAAACTGGTTGACTCGTTGGTTGGAAACTGATTGACCTGTATAAGATGGTGGGCCGACATACTTTTCTTTTATTACTGTGGTTTAGTGTTATCCTCTTCTTATTCACGTGATACACTGATTGGGAGTTATAATGGGATTATTACTGTGCCGACGGACAAAGAGTGATGACTCTATTTACTAAACTAATAACTTACTAACTCTAAAAAATATCATGATTGCTACGACTTCTTACTTATTTAGTGTAACCAATGAAATACATATTTTTGAGGCATTGTTCTTACTATCATACTAATTTATTGTTACTGCACAAATTTACTATTATTACATTATTCAATTATTCCTACCATTGGATTGTTACTGATTTAAATACTTATACTATTTGATATAACTTATTTACTGTACTGATATTAAGCATGTGATATACTGAGCACTTGATAAAGAATATTTGGATAACATGTGTATATTTCAATATAATTTTACTATATTGATTTGATTTTAACCATATATACTAATATTTTGATTCGATGCTTTATCTGATTTCTTTACTTATTGGTATTACAAATACGATAATTACTCTATAGATTTGACACTTGTACTAATTTAAAATTTTACCAGCTTCTATATCATAGTTTTTTATTATTTATTGATTCAACTGCTACTACATTTAAGATTTATTATTTATGCACTAATTTAATGATCATATAAAAATAACTGCTAAGATTTGATTGTTGACATACATATTGCTCATTTAACATGCTTTGAATTAAATTGTAGATTTTGGTGGGTTGCTGGGCTTTTTAAGCTCATTATATATGGTTAAATTATTTCAGGTTAAGGGAGGGGAGTATGAGTGTGAGGCTAGTCAATATTCTTCAGGTTTTGTTTCTTTTTGTTATAGTCCTGAGTAGTGTATATGATTTTTGGGAATGAATATAAATATGTATATTGATATTTTAAATTATAAAATATGCTTGTTATTTATTACTGATAGATGATATTAAATTACTCAGTTATTATTTATTAAAATAAGATAAGAATAGTTCTTCCAAATTAGATTGTCGGGCATCATAGGAATATACATAGCCTTTCATACCATATTCTATGTGCTTGATAATGTCCATACAATGCTTTTTTTAATTTTGAACACATTATTGGGAAATTGTGAATTTTAGCTTGGAGGTTATTCAACATACACATATTCTTTTATTACTCCATTTAGAAAGACACTTTTAACATCCATTTGATATAATTTGAATCCTTAAAGAAGGCAAAAACTAGTAGCACTCTTATTTCTTCTAATCTAGCTATAATGTAAATTTTTTTTCAAAGTTAATCCCTTATATTTGGTTATTATCCTTAGCCACAAGTCTTCATTTGTTTCTAACCACTACACCAGAATCATTCATTTTATTTTTGAAAATACATTTTATTCCAACAACACTTTGGTCCTTAGGTCTTTCAACTAGCTCCCAAACATTTTTTCTAGCAAATTGATTCAATTCTTATTATATTGCTACGATATAGAGTTCATCATATAGTGCTAGAAATATATTTGTGGGTTCAATCATTAAGATAAAGGCAGAGTGGTCCACTTCTTTCTTAAGTCCATGCCTAGTTATAACACCTTTAAAGGAGTCTCCTAAGAGAAATTCTTTAGGGTGTCTTCAACTACTTATTCTTCTACTATATACCCTCCAAAATTATCAAATTCATCAAAAACTACGTGAGTGGTCTCCTCTACAACTAGTGTTCCTTTATTAAAAACTCTAAATGATTTTTCAACATTTGGGTATCCTAAGAAGACTCCTTAGATTTAGGGTCAAACTTTCCTAGTGGAGATTTCCTATTATTTAAAATAAACACTTTACATCCAAAGACATGAATGTTAGAGAGGATAAGTGTCCTACACTTATGGAATTCATAGGGTGTCTTATTTAGGCTGTATCTAATTTTAACCTTATTTAGACCATAACAAGTTGTATTTACCACTTCTGCAAAAAAAATATTTTAGAAGTGAGTATTCAGCTAATATGGTTCTAGTAGATTCTACCAAGGTCTTATTCTTTATTTTACCTATCACATTCTACTGAGGGGTTCTAGAAGCTAAAAAGTTATGATATATCCCTTTCTCCTTACACTAAGGTTCAAATTTTCATTCTCAAACTCTCCACCATAATCATTATGAATTATTAGAATTTCATAACCAAGCTTCCTTTAAATTTAAGTGGAGAATGTCCTTAATTTCTTGAATGATTCACTTTTATGAGATAAGAATATAACCCAAGTAAACCTTGAGTAATCATGAACAATAATATATCCTAAGACTTTCCCTCCTAGGCTTGCAGTGCTAAATGTTCAAAAAGATCCATGTGAAAGACTTCTAAAGGTTTGCTAGTGTTAATATCCTTAATAGAATGGAAGGTGGTTTTAACTTATTTTCCTAACTAGCAAACATCACACAGGTGATTCTTAGTGTATTCTAGTTTGAGTATGCCTCTCACTAAGTTTTTTTTGGTGATTTTTTAAGATTTTTTATGCTTGCACGACACAATCTCCTATGTCATAATAAGGATTCATTAGCAATACTTTTTAAGAAAAGAGAAGTATCATATTTAAAGCAATTTAGATCAAGCATGTAAACATTATCAATTTTTTTCCCCTGAAAAATAGTATTTCCATTCATGTTTATAATGTAACTGGCAGACAAAAGTTTTATTCTGAAGCCTTTATCACATAGTTGGATAATGTAGAGCAAATTATATTTTAAGCCATCTACTAGTAAAACATTTTCAATGATGAAATTTTTTGACTTGCTAATTATACTTGACCCCACCACCTTCCTATAGTGGTGATATCTCCATGTGTTACCTTGCCCCCTACCTTGGCCTCCATCGTGATGAATTTCATTACATCTCCAGTCATGTGCCTTGAACCCCATGCTCTCACTAGGCCTTTTATGAGAGTAGCCCTACAAAATCATTAAAGGTTATATTTTGGAGCCCAAACATGTTTGGGTTCCGCCTTATGAATTAAAAAATTAGATGCTTACATGCTATGGTATGGTTTATGTAATTTTGGTCTCCACACCAAATATGTTCTACTGTGGATAGTGCAAGTGTAGGAGATATGTCCTAACATGCCATAAGGAAAACATCTAACACCTGGGAATATATTTACAAGTCTATTTTGGTTATGGTGACTCTTTCTAGGTTTAGATGATGCATGATGTTGCAATGATTTATGATGTTCTGCAAGTGTAGGTAAAGATTTTTTTTGTTTAAAATATGTAATACTTCGACTTGAAAAAATTTATTTTCACTTTCAAGAATGTGTTGTTAAATTTTATTGCCTGCTCCATATCTTTCACTTCATCTAAACATGCTTTTAATTATATAACTGAATTTTTTAGATCAACATGTAATGTTTTCAAGGAATCATGTTCAATAGTTAAATCAAGATGCTTTTTGTTCAATACATCAAATTATTCAGGAAAGAAGATATGATTATTATCCAAAGTAGAGTGGTCTTTTCTAAGGCATTCATGTTCCTTTTTCAAAGTTAATAAAATGTGAATTAAGGCTTGCATACATTTTCTTGAGCTTCCTATATGTATTATGGATTTTTTTAGAAACTTCAAATAATTCATCATAGTAAAGCTCACATACCTCCTCTTGATTGGAATGATCAAGATGGTTATCTTCTATTAAGCACATGTTGGTTACTTACTCTTCAACTTCTATCTCAGATGAGTCTAAAGAAGAGTATGCCGCCTTCTGAGTCCTTTGCTAGCCCTTATTGAACTTAGGTTTTTATTCACCCTTCTCCTTGATTGGGTTAGTTTTCAGATTTGGACAATCTGCCCTTAAAATCCCTAGCTTCCTACATTCAAAATAGATAACATTGATAAAAACCTTAGAATTTTTATTAGCTTTATCTTTATTCCATTGCTAATGAGGCTTTTACTTTTTCTTTAGAAAGCTCTTGAATTGTGTTGTCATAAGTGTTATTCATTATCATCATCAGGTGCAAAATTGTCACTATCATAATCATCAGCTTTTAAGGCTATAGTTTTCTCCTTTCTCTTTTTGCCTACATAAAGATATCTTTGACTCAATCCTTATTCATAGAAAATGAGTGATCCAAGTAAGTTATCAATGGAGTAAATATTCAGATCCTTAGATTCAATAATAACAATAATTTTTACATCATCGGAAGTTGGTAGGAAATGCAAGATCTTGTTGACTTTGTCGTATTTACTAAGTTATCTTCCTAAAGCATGTAGAAAAGTAATAATTTAAGTGACCCTAGTATACATTTTAGAGAATGATTCACTTGGTTTCATGCAAAAAAGTTTATAGTAATGGAGCATAATGTTCAACCTAGATTATTTTCCTTTATTTGTTCCTTTGTAGGTTATACAGAGTTTGTCCTATATTTCTTTACTAGTTGTGTATGTTGAAACACGCATGCTATCTTCAAATTTTAATTCACATAAAAAATAGTTTAAGCATTTAGCATTCAGTTGGGCTAAATTTCTATCTTTTATGCTATATTTAGAAAAAGGGAATTTAGTTTTAATGCCATTTACTAAACGTAAAGGTGCAATATATCCTTCATGAACTAACATCCACATGCAATAATCAATATGATGCAAGAAAGTAGACATGCAAACATTACAAAAACAAAAAGGAGTATTATCAAATAAAGGTTGTCATGTGAATTAATACCTTTTTATAGTATTACGATTATCAAAAGTAACCATGGATCATTTTTCAAAAGTTTTCTAAAACATAGTTTTGTAATCCCGCTTTAATATCACTTTAAAGCTTGTGTAGGTTGTTAAACCTCTAAGAACCATCTCGAGGCTAACCAAGAGGGGGATGAATTAATAATTTTAAAATAATCTTCAAAAAAAAATATTTTTAAAATTTTTAAACACTGAATTAGATTATTTCAACAACATATGTGAAAGAAAATAAATTCACAATAATAAAACAAATAAAAAATTTTAACCACATAGTAAATCACAGTAAAGTTCAATAATGGTAATGTGAAAAAGTAAAAGAACAAAAAACATTAGATTTTATAGTGGTTCGGTCAAATATGACCTACATCCATAGAGGCCTCCGCTCGAGGTATTGCACTAAACCCTTAAGTGTCTCACCTTTAGCCCTCACAGCTAGGCGGAGAAGCCCTTAAATCTTTTTCACCCTCCTGGATAAAGCATAGAACCAAAAATCCTTTTTCTCTCTCCTAGAGGTGGAAGAGAACCAATAATCCTTTTTCTCCCTCCTAGAGTTAGTACAGAACCAAGATTCCTTTTACTCCCTTGTGGATTTGGTAGAGAATCAAGATCTATTGCTAAAGAATATCTCCCCAAAGCCACCCAAGAATTCAAGAAAATACTTGAAGAAGAATGGAAAGAACTTTGTTTTGTGTAACCTTAAGAAGCTCTCACAACTACCCCTCAAAAAACTTTATTTTTCTTCTCTCCCAAAGATTTGCTTAACTCTCTCTTTATGCTCCATCATAAGTAAACTTGACAGAAAAAAGATTACTTACAAGGCAATGTGGAAGTTTAAATAGAAATCATCAAAAGAAGTCCTAAATTTTAATTGCTGTGAAGAATCATCTCGTATGATTGTGAGGTGATCCTATACAATTAGTACAAAACAACACTGCCTAATAGTATGAACTACATCAATCTATACTATCAGTTTAAGAGATTGTACTAATAATCTTGTACGATCCTACAATTGTCATCTACGATTAGTTTAAGAGATTGTATTGATCGTCCATTTTGACAAGCGTTGATGGGTGATATTAAACATTATCCCATGCATCTCTCATGTCATACAATAGGATCATCTTTTATGATGTGATTAAATAATTAAACCATAAATAATCTCCTAATTATAAGATTAATTTATGCATGATTATTATAAATTGTCCAGTACGTTGTATATCATTTTATATGATTATAGCAAAATTTGAATATAAAATTATTTCTTAAATTGTGATTGGCAGATGAATATTTTGATTATACAATAGTCCTATATAATTAGGATCATTTAGTACGATTAGTTTAATCAAAATCAATTATCAAAGGGTTTCCTAATTAGGTTTTTATCATCTAGTACGATATCATATTTCCAAAAAGACCATCGCACATCTCAAGCACAATGGCTATTTCTTTGGTAGGCAATTTTTAGGCGATTTGGCTCTATAGTGTGCACTTTCTTGGTTTCTAATGTAGATTGGCATTGATTTGTTTCTGGCTTTGTGTTCAGGCTATGTATGCTTATCCTTTTTTCTTTTCATAAGGTCACTTGGCCTTAGGTCATTTTCTTTTTGGTTTTATGGTGGGTGATCAGTCTTCTTCTCTTATGGGGCTTTGGGGTAATTCCCATTTCTCTCCAGTTTCTTCTTCAAAAGGTTTTTAAGTAACGATGGATCTGTCTCTAAATATAAATGTTTTTGTGATGTTCTTGTTGGATCTGCCTCTTTGATGGATCTTGGTTTCCCCTTCATGAAATATATAGTATAAGGCCTTCCTCCTCTTCATATGTCAGATGATGATATTTTTAATCTTACTAGCCCCTTTCAATTTACTCTTGTCTGGAAGTTCTCAGTCCGATGACCTAATCTTGATGTAATACGTATTTTATTTGGTAAATTGAAATTATTTGGGAATTTTTCTATCAGTTTACTTGATGCTATACATGTGTCGATTCAACTATCTAATGATCTTGATTATAGTAGGGTTTTTGCTAAAAGAACTTATTATATTCTTAACTGTCAAATGATATTATTGAAATGGACACCATTTTTTGATGTCCAAGAGGAATCTCCCATAGTTCCAATTTTGATCTAATTTCCTAATTTACGATTAAATTTTTTAAATTCTCATGTTGTTCATGCCTCAGGGTCTATTTTTGGTAGGTATCTTGATCGAGGCCTTCAGTGGCTAAAAATCTTGTGGAATCGGATATCGCTAAGAGGAATGTTAAAGACATCTAGCTTTGTTCTAAAAATTTTAGGTATTTGGAAAAAGTTGAGTTTGAAAAAGTTCCGAATTTTTGTTTGCATTATAAAGTTCATGGTCATTCAATAAATGATTGTTTTGTTTCCCATCCTCAACTTAGAAAAAGTAATATGGCCTATAAAACTACCGTTAGATCAATCAATGGAGAACCAGGTGTTCTTGGAGGTCATATTATTTATAAGGAAAAGGCTCAAAATACAAAAATGGAGGAAACAAAAGCTTTAGGGGATGACATTGAGATTGGCCATGTAGATAACTCCTTTAAGAGTGAAGGTATGTTGGAAAAGGAAAAAAAAATGGACAACACATTATTAAAAATTTGGATTCTATTGAGGAACAAGCTTTAGTGAATGTTGGTGTTAATGATGTAGGGGAGGAAGTTCGATATCATCAAAACCATATTATTATAGTATCTTTGATGGATCAAGGAATGGAGAAGAATAATATGGATGACAAAAATTTATCACATTGTCTAGAAAATGATTAAAATGATTGTGTTGTTAATCTAGTTAGCGAGGATAAATGTGAAAGTGTTTTCGATCCTAATTCCACAAATATTTAGATGACAAATGGGGATAAGATTGAGGATATGGTGGAAGGGGAAATTGAATCTCAGGATACTTTTACTCCCAAGGATGATCTTAAGGGCTCCAATATTAACTCTATGTCTCCTCCTTTTGGAAAAGCTAATATTAATGATGAATGTTATATTTCTACTTCAAAAAGAATGGTAATAATATGTATGGCATTACTCCTAGGGTCACTAGAGCTTCTAACCAATCTATTAATGGTTAAAGCTCTCGTGTGGAATATTAGGGTTGTGGGTGGTTCTCTATCTAGGGATATAGTTAAGAATTTATGTAAGACTTATGATATACATCTTCTTGTTTTAATTGAGCCTCTTGTTTCTGTTGCTAACTTGTATTCTATTTGCATTAAGTTGGGTTTTGATTTTTCTTTTGGCAATTTTACTAATAAAATTTGGATATTTTGGAGGTGCTCCATTTCTTTAGATATTATCATGAATTTGCCTCAATTGATCCACACTATCATCTTTGATAATCAATTCTCATCTTATGCTTCTTATTTCTATGCTTATTATTCTAGATTAGGTAGGAAAACTCTTTGGTATCAACTAACTGATTTCTCCTCCTCTATTAATCCGCCCTAGTTACTTGGGGAGATTTTAATTGTGTTACTAATGCTTTTGAAAGAGTTTGAGGTAACCTTCCTAATAATCATGCAATGGAAGGCTTTAATGATATGATTATAAACTGTAATCTTCATGACATTGGCTATTCTGGTAATATTTTCACTTAGAATAAGGGTATTATGTGGCAGAGACTTGATCGCATTCTTTTTAATAATTCTTGGATTTCTACTTTCTAATCAACTCACATTGTGCATTTAACTAGAACTTTATCTGATCATTCACCTTTGTTATTAAGTATTATTAGGAATAGCATTAACAATTTTCTTCCTTTCAGATTCCAAAATATGTGGCTTTTGGATGACTCTTTTTTAAATATTATTGAAAGTAATTGGAAAGCTCTTCTTTTCCCTTCTGATAATGTCCCTGAAATGAATAGGCTTTGTTTTAAACTTAAATGCCTTAAACAAAAACTATCTTAGTGGAATAAATGCATTTTCATGAATATATTTACTTGTATATTGAATGCTAAAAAAGATGTTGGCAATGCTGATTTGGCTTATATGCAGGATTCTTCTTTTGAGAATTTATCTATTTTAAAAGAAGCTAAGATGACTTTATTCAAACTTCAAGAAAAAGAAGAAGCTTATTGCCAGCAAAAAGCTTCTTTGAAGTTCCTTATGGAAGGTGATCATATTACTACCTTTTTTTATAATATTACTAATCATAACAAAGTGAGTAGACAAATTCATAAGATCAACTGCCCTAAGGGAGATATTATTGAAATCCCTGATTTGATTTCTTCTTCGGGTATTAAGTACATTGAAAAAGCTTTCAACAAATAATTTACTCTGTATTTGAACACTGACCTCTCGTTTATTCCTTCTCTTATTTTGAAGGAGGATAATTTGTTGCTGACTCAAATACCTTATGTGAATGAAATTTGGTAGATTTTAAAAGATATGAATTTTGATTCAGTCACTAGGCCTGATGGTTTCACTACTATTTTTTTTTTTCAGAAAACATGGGACATTATTAAAGAAGACCTTATCAATGCTACGGTGGATATCTTTTTGAACAATCCTATACCTAAATTCTTTACTTGTACTTCTATTTCTTTAATTCCTAAATCTAATGTTACCAATTTTTGAAATGATTATAGCCCTATCAATTTATGTACCTTTTTCAATAAACTTATAGCTAAAATTATTATGGGAAGACTAGCCTTAATTCTACTTAATATCATATCGTTGGAACAAATGGGGTTCGGTTAAAGGTAGATTGATATTTGATAATGTTTTAGATACTAAAGAATTAGTTCATGATTTGCATGCTAAGGTAACTGGTGGTAATATTATTTTTAAAATTGATATCACTAAAGCTTATGATAATTTTAAATGGGAATTTTTTTATACTATTTTAAAATAGTTTGGATTTAGTATGAAATTTATTAATCTAATTAAGAATAGCATTGAGCATTATTTCTTTTATATTATGATTACTAGTAAAGCTCATGGTTATTTCAAGTCTTCTCATGGTCTTAGACAAGGGGATACTTTATCTCCTTCATTTTTCATTATTTATATGGAATTCTTATCTAGGGGTATGAATAATCTTTTTAGGATACATCCTAACCTACAGTTTAGAACTATTGGTGGATTTTTAATTACCCATTTGAGCTTTGTCGATGATTTTATTATCTTTTTAAATGGTTCTATTAAAATGTTTTATATTCTTTTCAAGTTTCTTATGATATTTCAGCATGCTAGTAGTTTGATTTTTAATCCTTTCAATAGTTGCTTTATCCTTACTAATTCTATATCTTCTACTCGAATTAAAAGTATAGAGAGAAAATTTGGTTTAATTAAAAGAAATTTATCATTGAAATATTTGGGTACTTCTCTTTACAAGGGTAAGAAGCGTACTCATTTATTTGATGATATTTTTTACTACCACTCATAAGAAACTTTCTTCTTAAGCTTTTAATTTCCTTTCTTTTGGTGGTAGGGTTGTTTTTATTGAACATGATCTTTGTTCCATTCCTATTTACTAGCATCATACTATTTTCCCTACTTTAAATGTTTGTAGTAGAATGGATATTTTTCTTTAAGAAATTCCTTTGGGGCACCAAGAATGACAAAAGTGTATTTATATGGGGTTCTAGGAGTAACTGTTCGGGGGCTATGGATGAGGGGATATTAGGTTTTAAAACTTTCATGGATTTGATCACTACCTTTTCTCATAAATTATGGTTTCCCTTTAGAGCTAATAAGAGTTTGTGGGCCAAGTTCATGATTTCTATATATTGTGTTGGGAAACATCCTCTTAATTGTGCTTTCAAATGGGGTGACTCTTTCAACTGGAAAAGATTATGTGGTATTAAATGGGAAGCTGAATAGTTTATTCAATGGGGTATGGGAGCTGATAATATTTTCTTTTGGCAAGATAATTGGTCGAATAATTTCTCTATTGACAATCTTCTTCACACTCACACCACATCTGCTTGAAAAGTCAAATATTTTATTACCAATGGTAGTTGGAATATTATTTTACTTAAAATAATGTGCCTAATTTTATTATCCCTTAAATTCTTAAAATTTCCATTCATTTGGAGAATGAGGATTATATTATGTTTAATCATTCCAATGATGGTAAGTTTGCTATGAAACAAGTTTGGAACTCCATTAGGCAAAGGCTTACTAAAATTTTCTCTATTTAGGTTTTTGGCATGCTAGCATTCCTCCATCTTATTCTTTTATGTTATAGTGAATTCTACACAATTATTTGCCTCTGGACTTTATTTTAATTTGTAAAGGTTTTTACATTATTTACATATGCCAATGTTGTTATCATATTGAGAATATGAATCATGTGTTCATTCAGGGTCAGATTGCCAGAAAGTTCTGTTGCACTTTGATTATATGTTTAATGTGCTTTCTACTAATAGATATAATTCAGTTACAAATCTTCTTAAGGATTAATTCATTCCAGCTAAAGGCCATATTAGGAATATTCTCCCTGTCATCATTTGTTGGTTCTTATGGACTAGTAGAAACAATTCTAAAAATGAGGAAAATAAAATGAATTCTCTATGTGTTATTTCTGAAGTTAAGAAAAAAATTTATCAATTATATTTTGCGAAGTTAGATAAGGCTAATTTCTTTAATGTTTGTCCCCATGTTGCTTATGAGTTTCATTTGAATTTTTGGTGACATATGGTTGGGATAAAAGATAGAGTGATTTATTGGAAGAAACCTGTGGATGGTTGTTTCAAGTTAAATACTGATGGCTCCTGGAATAATTTGGAAGCTAGTTGTGGTGGCACTATTTGGGATTCTAATGGTTTAGTGATGCTTTTGGGGGTCCTTCCTCTACTAATAATTCTATCAAAGATGAAATTGAGTCTTCTTTATGGTATTTAACTTTGCATTTCCTTAGGAATCACTAATATTTGGATTGAAGTGGATGCAATGCACTTGATTCATTATCTTAAACGTAAAAATTTGACAATATTGAAAATTTTTATATGTTAAGATATATTAAATATTATCTTTCTCTTATTACTTATGATATTACTCATATTTATGAGAAGGTAATGTTGTTGCTGACTCCCTTGCTAAAATGAGTTATTCTTCATCGAGTTTTATTGAATTCCCTAAGGCTTCTTTAACTAGGGAGATTAGAGGGTTGGCTAGATTTGATTGATGTGGCCTCCCTTATTTTCGTTTCAACTAGTTTGGTTTTTCCTTGGGTAATGTTCTTTTATCCCCTGACTCCTGTAGTTTGTAAGTGGGTTTTATGGTTTTCATCTTTAGTACTCTATGGATTTTGTTGAGTTGCTTCAACATGATTTATCTTATTCAAGTTGTTATTCTTTTGTAATACTCTCTATTTTTACTATTACATTGTATGTTTAATTGGTTATCGTTGGAAGGGTATCTGTTTGATTGATGTGGTCTTTGTTGTGATTCATCGAGTTGGTTATTTTTTCCTTCGCTAGAAAAGTGTTATTGATTGATTTATCTATATTAATAAGCATTAGTTGGTTATGGTTAGGTGTGATTTATGTTCTGGTTTTAATTCTACTAATGACTGGAAATTTTCTTACATTAATGTTTTGAATTTTAGGGACACTATCAAAAATAATGGTTTGGGTTTGAGACATGATTGGCTCTTTTGGTGTTATGATTTGAACCCTATGTGTTGCTCATCTTCTCCCTGGGTCTACTGTTCTGGGATGACTTGTTATATCAATATATTCAAGTTAATTTTTACTAACTCTATGGATGGTACTACTAGTTGGCATTGTAATTATTGTTGGAGTGACTGGTTTGGTCGGAATTTTCTGTTGGTTAGTGATATCTGGACTCTTATTATTGGGTTTTCTTTGCTTTAGGGTGGGTGGCATGGTATTTATTTAAATGCAGATGATATCTAGAATTTTCTCATCTATTGCTAGTATATTGTTTCTACTTGTAATGTCCTTTGCTTATTTTGGATTTGCAAGAATGCATTTGGGAGGAGAATGGAGTGGCATTTGGGTTCTATTCATGAAAATAATATAATTACTACATTTATGAGCTCTACCAACCCTATTGTTGCATTTATTATTTTTTGGTTTTGTTTGCTCACTTTAGCTGGTATATCATTTTTTACGATAATGTTAATGTTATTCAGGATATGGACTTATGTGTTTATCACTATTGGTTTGAGGGTTTTTTATATACTTACTTAACTTCTATCAAGTATGTTTATCAATTTGTGGTGGGCTGCTTGCTATGGAGTTAATTTTCTGGGTGCTAGTTGTGGTTTTATTATAGTGATTATTGGGATTTGTGGAGGGACGGTGGATGCTGACTTTTGTGGGTGATAGTTGTGGTTTTATTATAGTCATTATTGGGATTTGTGGTATTCTAATTACTTATTTGTGAATGACAAATTTCAAACAGCTATTAACATGTTTATATGTTGAAGGGGTATCCTACACCTATTTTTGGGATAAGTTGAATTGGATTCATATGTTGGATTTACTGTGTTTGTTTCATCTTTGTAGTCATTATTTCTTGCAGGTTTGGTGGACAAAACTTTTTGTGGCCAAGATGTTTTTTTTTTTGCAAGAAATGTGTGCTGAAAGTCTACTTTACGTCCTTCCTTTTTTAGGTGCTATCTGCTTGCAGCCCTAGAATGTTATTAGGAATTTTTAAACTTTGTAGTTTAGAGGACCTTCGGCTTTTAGGTTTTTCTTTGACTTTTTTTGGTAGCTTTGTTGAGCAGTAGTAAGCTAAAGGCCCCCTTTAAGGATCTTGCAACCCTTTTTGTTTAATTTACATGTGAGCCCCTTACGGGTTCCCCCCCCCCCCCCCCCCCAACCAACAAAAAAAAACCAAAATAAAAATAAAAAATCATCTAGTACAATATAAATGGTTCTATATTATTAGTTCAAAACATAAAACTTTTTTGAACTCGCCTTCTCACTCCCATGAGTGTGCAAGGTTACTCAGCTTAGTATCCACTATATCCATGACTTGACTCAAGAAAGTTAAAGGTACATTGAAGTTGAAATTACAAACAGACTAAACCTAGTCTACCCAATCATGAGATGATTAAAGTTGCAAGTGAACAATAGACTTGAAATATTAGTGAGCCTGACAACAAAAATAGATATGCAATAAATAGCAATAATAGAATAATAATGTTTGTTATCATTAAAATCATAGTACTTGAGTCTAGATTTGCTAGAATATTGTGGATTCTAAAATGGCTTTAAACCTCTAAAATGTCTGTGTATTTTAACAAATTATATCCAACTCATCCAATATGCATAAATGACTTTCAAAATTGCATTATGCTTGTCAATATGTAAGTGAATTGACTTATTAGAAAAGAAATTCTTTTTTAGAGAGATGAAAATAATTTCATCAGAAATAAAAATTACTTAGTAAATGCTAGTTGTGGTTCGATTATAGTTATTATTAGGATTTGTGGTATTATAATTACTTATTTGTGAATGATAATTTTGAAATGGCTATTCATAGGTTTATATACAATGTTATTAAAGGGGTATCTTACACCTATTTTTGGTATAAGTTGAATTGGATTCCATATGTTGGTTTTACTATGTTTGTTTTGTCTTTGTAGCCATTATTTCTTGCAGTTTTGGTGGATAAAATTTTTTGTTTCCAAGATGACTAATTTTTGCAGGAAACGTGGGCTGAAAGTCTACTTTACAGCCTTCCTTTTTTGGATGCTATCTGCTTGCATCTCTAGAATGTTATTAGGAATTTTTGTACTTTATAGTTTAGGGGACATTCTGCTTTTAGGTTTTTCTTTGACATTCTTTTATAGCTTTATTGAGCAGTAGCAAGCTGAAGGTCCCTTTTAAGGACCTTGTAACATTTTTTATTTAATTAACGCATGAGCACCTTACGGGTTTCCCCCCACAAAAAAAATCTAGTAAAATATAAATCATTCTATAAAATTAGTTCAAAACATAATTTTTTTTCAAACTCACCTACTCACTCTCATGAGTGTGTGTGCAAGGCTACTAAGCTTAGTATCCACCATATCCATGACTTGACTCAAGAAAGGTAAAGGTACATTGAAGTTGAAATTACAAACAGACTCAACCTAATCTAATAAATTTTGAGCTGATTGAAGTTGCAAGTGAACGATGGTCATGAAATATTAGTGAGCCTGACAACAAAATAAATATGCAATAAATAACAGTAAGAGAATAATAATATTTGTTATCATCAAAATCATAGTACTTGGGTCCAGATTTTCAACATTGTAGATTCCAAAGTGGCTTTAAACCTCTAAAATGTTTGTGCATTTCAACAAATTATATCCAACTCGTCCAATATGCTTAAATGGCTTTCAAAATTGCATTATGCTTGTCAATATATAAGTGAATTGACTTATTTGAAAACAAATTCTTTTTTAGTGAGATGAAAATAAATTTCAACAGAAATAAAAATTACTTAGCAAATAGTTAATAGAATCCTGAATATAAACTTAAAATTATTCAGCACTTGACAAAATATTCAATACAGGGACGAACTATAAATGCCTTAAAGAAAGAAAATCTTTTTTTTTTTTTAAAAGGAAAGCTGCTGTGTTAAGTATGGGAATGCTATGACATTGGGCCTATGAGCACAGTGGCATCAGAACTTATCTTTGTGACGTTAAAATCCCTATTCCACCATAATTTTGATATCAATAGCAACACTGCGGCGTATGGGAATGCTATGACATTGGGCCTATGAGCACAGTGGCATCAGAACTTATCTTTGTGACGTTAAAATCCCTATTCCACCATAATTTTGATATCAATAGCAACACTGCGGCACTAGGTAGTTGTGCTAGGGTGCTACATGCTAATATATTTTCCTTCTATCAAGACCAATTAAGCCAATAACATTGGAAGCCAATGTTAAAACAGTATCTTCCTTCTTATTGTGCTTTAGTTTATTTCTATCATTCCAAGAAAACCATATTAAAGTAAAGTAGAGCTTTATCAACCCAGGATTCTTCTCAAGCCTTCCTTTAGCTTCTTTTAAGCATTGTTGAAACGAATCAAAGAAAGGAACTAGAAATCCCCAATCACGTAGAATGCCAATAACTTTACGAAGCTTGGGACACGTTGTAGAAATATGATCTACATCTTCAATACCTCCACATCCTCTTGGACATTTGTTATCAATAGATAATTTTCTTTTGAATAAAAAATCAGAAGTTGGAATAGCATTTTTACAAAGCCTCCAAATGAAAAATTCCACCTTTGAGTACAATTTCAATTTATGAATCCAAAGGTAAGAGCTCCCCTCAAGAACTTTAGTTGACTCTTCTTTGATCATAGCAGCAATAGATTTTCCAGTCAATTTGTATTTTAATTCCATAAAATCCTCAACTCCTTCCTTAATAATAGGAATGTTAGAAATAATACAAACCAATTCTTTTCCAAAGAAAAGAAGTAATTTTTCAATGTCCCATTGGCCATCTAGGATAAAAAAATCCAAAGTTAAATCATCTTTATCAAAAGGGACGATGAAAGTAGGCCATTTGAGTAGGATTTGATCAAAAATCCATATGTCTTTCAAGACATTAATACACGTCCCATTTACCACATTCCATCTTATAATCTTCTTCATAGATTTCCAGCCACTAGCAATGTTTTTCCAAGCCGTAGAACCTCCTTTAATCTCCATAATTTTCTTGATCTTTTTTCTCCTTCTTCTATCAACATTTTTGCTAACAATCATGGAAGATTTTTTAAGATTAATCTTTTGCCCTGTCCATCCACAGTAGTTGCTTAAAATGATCTTCATCTCCTTGATACTATTGATTTTAGCTTTAGAGAAAAGAAGGATATCATCTGCATAAAGCAAATGAGAAATAACATTACCAGAAGGAGCCACTTTAATGCCTAAATCCTTCCCTTCCTGATTAAAAGCATTAGAAATCAATTGGGAACAAAGGATAAAAAGAAAAGGGGATAATGGACATCCCTAACGAAATCCACTCTTCCCTTGAATCCAATTAGTCAAGTTTCCATTGATGATGATAGAAAACCTTGGCTCAACAATACATTCCAAGATAAGCCTAATGAATCTGTCAGGAAAACCCAAGCTCTTCAAAACTCCTTCAAGAGTGCTCCAACACATACTATCATAGGCTTGTTCCATGTCTATCTTGATGGCCACCATACCTTCTTTTGATTTAGAGATCCTCATTTTATTAAACACCTCCTGAGCCAAAAGAATATGATCTGAGATGCTCCTACCTTTCATGAAAGCAACTTGTTCTTCAGAGATAAGTTTATGAATAACCAACATAAGCCTATTGAGTAACACCATAGAAGCAACTTTGTAGATGGAGTTCCACAAGACAATATTCCAATAGTGTTTGAGGAAGGAGTAAGTGATACCATCATGTCCCAGAGAAATGTTGTTGCCAAGCCCTTTGATAACCTGCAGGATTTCTTCATCTGATATATGTTTTTCCAGCAAAATCCTATCCGTCTCATTCAAAACGTTTACAGGAATCGACTATTTGTCCATACAGCATTCCCTCTGCTTCCATTTCTTTTGAAAAAATTGAAAAAGAATTTGATGTAACACCAAGGGGTCTTCAGAGATGGTACCATCTACATCTTTGATTTAAGAAATCATTTTTCCAATCCTCCTAGAGTTAGCAAAAGAATGGAAAAATTTAGAGTTAGAATCACCGTCCTCAATCCATTTAGCTTTAGCTCTTTGTCTCCAATAAGTGTTGAGTCTAGAAAGCACTGAATTAAGTTTATAAACTTTAGATCTGAGCTCCCAAAGTTTTTCTTTAGACAACCATCCAACCGAAGCTTCTTCTTCTTGAATAAGAGAAATTTTTTCTTTCAACTTCTCCTAATCTAAAGAGAAATCCTTGATCCTTGCCTTGATCCAATAGAACAAATCCTTTAAAGCACTTCTACATTTTTTATTGAAAACCTCCATGTCATTGCCTTGGAAATTCCTTCTCCAAACTCTCTGAATAATAAATGAGGAAGCTTTGAAAGAAATCCAAACATCTTCGAATTTGATAATCCCCAACTTTTGAAATGGATTATTAAGGATCTTCAATACAATAGGGCAATGGTCGGACGCTATTCTTGCAAGATGTCTCACTACTGCATTATTAATCTTGTTGATGGATATAGAGTTTAGGAAACATCTATCCAACCTCTCAAGTATGCGATCCCCTCCTGATTTGTTATTACACCAAGTGTATTTTTGACCAACAAATCCCACATCATGAAGGTCATTCATATTTAAGAAATCTGCCATTTCTTTAGGGCCTTGAGAAAAAACAAATTTTCTACCGCCCCTCTTATCATCTTGTGATAAGATGCAATTAAAATATCCCCCAACAATGAAAGGAAGCTTTCTATTGGACATCTCATCCAGATTACTCCAAAGTTCTCTTCTTTTCATAACATCCTTATTTCCATAAACGGTAGCAATCATCCATTCCCCCTTATTGAAGATATTGAGATCTCCAATAATACATTGATCATCTTCCTTCAAAATAGAGAAAGAAGCTATATCAGCTTTCCAAAGAATCAAAACTCCCCCTAATAGCCCTTTAGATGGATAGATATAAAAGTCCCAGTCATCTCCCATAATATTATTTAAAGAAACTTTATCAAAAGAATTGATTTTAGTTTCCACCAAACCCACAAAAAGAATACCTTGGTCTTTAACAACCTCCTTGAGGTATAGAGAGGCCTCTTTCTTCTTGGCCCCTCTACAATTCCAAAACAGTATGGAATTCATTAGAATAACCTTGGGGATGCCCCCCCTTCCTTCCTCTTGTTTCCTCCACAATCATAATTCCTTCCCCTTGGAATGTTCTTTATTGGGCCCAGAGACTTCAGCTCCTTAGCTAATTTAGATTTGCTAGAATCACCAAAAGGAATTTTATCAACTCCCAATTTTTAATCTGAAAAATTTTTTTCTCCATTGTCATGATTGGTCTGCTTTTTAGTAGAATCATCACCGGATTTAACATCAGTTTCCTTATCTATAGCCGAAATAACCAAATCTTCATTGACCAAAATTTCAGGCACTGAACTAAGAATATCAAATTTAATATAAGAATTTGATAAATTAGAACAGGAAGAAACAGGGGACTTACACACCGGTCCCTCCTTGATATCCTTAGATAAACCATCTCTGCCTTCTTCAACTTGATTTCTCTTCTCTATAATAGGCTGCACATTGTCTGGAATCAGCTCTCCTTCTTCTAATTGGTCTTCAGTACTCAGAACCAGATCTTTTGTTGGGTTGATAATTCTTCCATCAGCTCCACCATTTCCTTCTTCCAAGGTTACTTTTTCATTTCCCATCTTCTTAACAAACATAGCTTTGCTGGAATTGATTGTAATGCTCTTGTGAATTGGCTTTCTTCCTTTCTTATTATTGACAAGAATCCATGGTCCATATGTTGGGTTTTCTGCAGCAATATACTCTTTACTTCTGCTATCAACCTCTGAAGTAAAACTAGCTCCCAATTTATTATTGCCGTCTTTATTACAGATTGTACCACAATCATTCTTCAGGTGTCCAATAACTCCACATTCAAAGCAAAGGTTGGCTACCTTTTCATATTCTACTTTTTGAAAAAAAACTCCCTGAGATACTATCCACCCAAATTCCCAAGGGAAGAGGTTGATCAAGTTTCACCCTCACACAAATTCTTGCAAATTCTCTCCTCCCCCATTGGAAAAGATTTCCATCCATCATCAAAGGGACTCCGATTCTAAAAGCTATTCTAGCTATATTATCTTCATCCCAACATTGCAAGGGAAGGTTAGGCATCCTAACCCATATAGGAGATGTCAGCCCATTCATGGAGTTAGCTGAAAATTCAGTGGACCATCTCTGCATACCCATGATATGCTCATTGATAAACCATGGTCCCCCTGACAGAACTGCTTCCATAATCTCCTCCGACTGAAAAGAACATTAAAACCACCCTTTTCTTAGAGTGGTAAAATGAAATTGACCGAAATGTTTCCACTGTCTTCTTATCTCCCATGCAACCAGATGAGATGCCAATTCTCTACCAAGAACCTTTATCACAATAGAGTTTGAAAGTTTTTCAGAATTCTTAACTTCCAGAGCTTCGTTCATTTTAACAGCTTTCCCATCTATAGAAATCATGCTTCCATCTTCTTTGAAATCAATTTTGATGTATGGCTTATTACTCCAGGTATTATTGAAACTGACTTTACCAGAATAAGTCGGGATTTTATCAATAACCTTATCAACAACCTTATCAACAGCCAAATGGTTCTCTAAGTTCAGAACCTCATGAAAATTGCTGATACTCGTCTTCACAGGATTCTTCTTCATCTCTATATCCGAGGTAATACTCGAATTAACAAATCTATTTACAAATAATTTCATTCAAGAGGAATACGCTTGAGGATCCAGGAAATTAATACCAGATTTTGATTTTTCAGTGCCTGGAGTACATTTGGATTCAGAATCCATAATTCCTTTACCTTTACCTTTGACATAAATGACTTTTCTAGGCTCTGCTTCAGATACATCTCTGATCACCAAAGGACCATTCAATTTCTTCATACGATCATCCATGTGTTGAGGAGACGATAACTTCTCGTTCATCTTCGAATAAATCTTAGAATTACCAATAAAGGATGGAGGTCTGGTTGCCGGCGCCTGAGAAGGCCGACGACTGTCCGCCGTCATCTTCTCCCGCCCTTCCTGAGAAGCAGGAGCAAAAACCAGGAAGAGAAATTTGAATTTCTCTGAAGTTTCTCTCTCTAATCGAAAAAGCTGGAGTTTCTCTCTCTAGTAGATTATGTCTTTTATGCTGGTTGAAATTATGTCTTTCTCTTGCTATCACTAATATCTTGATTTAGGTAGATGATTAATCTAGTGTTCATTGCCTTATAAAGTCTATAGATAACATTTGCAATCTTGATCTTTTTTATATTATTAGAGAAATTGAACAGGTTATAAATTTTTTTAACATCTCTATCTCTCATATTCACAGGGAAGGAAATGCTTGTGCTGATTTGTTAAAGAATCTTAGTTAAAACTTGGATTGCTTTATTGATTTCACTTATATCAATTTACCTAATAAGCTGAAAGGCCTGATGAGGCTGGATAAATTGGGGTTACCTGAATTTAGTGTTTTCTTGTTTTGGGGTTAGTGATTTTTTTAACTTTGGTTGTTGGGCTTTTGCTAGAGAGTGTTTTTTAGTGCATCTTCATGTTGGTTTTATCATCCTAATTCTTTCTCTGGGTATTATACCTATTTTGGATTATCCCTTTAATCTTGGAATTTTCTTTGCTTACTATTTTATTAGGATGAGCTAGAGCTATGATAGTGTGGTTTGGGTTTCAGATTTTATCCATATTTGCTGCTCTTCCTCTTTATGGATGCATGTATTGGGTTATCTTTTCTTGTCCCTATTCTTTTTGGGAATTTCTAATGCCTGTGTTGGGTGTTGGAGGGGTTTAGTGGGCCTTTGGATGGCCACACGAAGAATTCTGGTTGTTGATGGTTGGTTGTTGAAGTTGGGTTCCATTTTGTTTTATCTTTTTATTGGTGGGTCGGCCTTGTTTGGTTATGGGGGGGGGAGTTATATTTAGAATTCCTACTTTCTATTTGTCTCTGATACATCTAATAGTTTAGGCTGCTAGATGAGCTTATGGGAATTAGGGTTTAGAATTGAATGGCATTTAGGATTTTATTATGGAATAATCTATATAACTAACTTCCTAAACTCTTATAGCCTTGCTCATTCCTCTGTATTTGTTAATCATTTTTATAGCATTCTGGTCATTGGAATTAAAGTTTTCATCTGTAGTTTGGATGAGCCCTTAGTTATTCGGTGGAATTTGGATTTATTATATTGGTGTTGGTAGAGTGGTTCTAGATGTTACACCTTTCTTTTATGTTATTTTGGTCTTAATTGCTACATCAGTATTGTATCCGTTTTATTTCTATTAGATGTGGTTGTAGTGGTTTTTTTGCGGTAGTTTTTTTTTAGCAATTATCATATTGGTTGTTGGAGGGTTTTTCATGGTTGTTGATGGATGGCAATTGTGAGTTACTTGTCTTAGTTTCATGTTTTATTTTGATAAAATAATTATAGGCTTTATAACTGTAATTTTGATAATGTTATTTACAATGGTATGCTAAGAAGCTATTGTGTAATGTTGGTTTTGTTACTATCTGGATCTGGACTTACTGCCTTGGTGTTCATTTTAGCTTGTAAGTGTGGTCTATGGCCCGTGTGATTCCTGGTATGATTTTTGGCATTGGGGAACATCATGTTGGGGTCTTTGGTCGTGATTATGATGGGCCAATTATGGTATCTTCCTTGGCTTTTACTCTTTTAAGTATTGGTTACTCCTAGTATGTTCTTTTTGTGTATTGGAATTCTAATCTTCTATTGCTGGGTTGTTGGAACTATAAGATCTAATAATTACTACTATAGTTGGTCACATATTTTATTATTATTTTTCTTCTATATGGGTATGTTTCAGATAATGAATTTCATAGATAGGGGTTATATTGTCAGTCTTATATCTTTAAGTGGCCACAACTACATCCTTTATGGTTTTGGTATTTGGTTTATTTTGTTTTTCAATTATAATATTATGTATCATAGGCCTTTATTTTTTTCTAGTAATTTCTATTATGTTATGGTTATTTTTTATCTCAATTTTTTTTTGGCAGGAACATTTCCATTTCAAATTTGCATGCCACTGAATTTTTTCTTGGAACGATGGTGCTTAAATTTTATCTTTGGATCCTTTCATTTTTTTTGGGTGCTGTCCTCTAGCCACCCTAGAATTTACCTAGGTGTATATGTACTTTTTCTTAATAGGGACATTAAGCTCATAGGTTTTATTTTGGCCTTTTCAATAAGGAGGATGGATTTGTGACTGAGGATAGTTTAGAGATTGCTAATTTAGCAGTTTAACATTTCAAAAACCTTTTAATAAGGACTTTACTCCTGGTCATATTAATAATCCTTCTATTATTCCTAACATTTTTCTTTTCAAACCTCCTTCTTTAGAGGAAGTTAGAGAGAATGTTCATGGCATGATTGGTGATTTTGTGGTTGGGCCTGATGGCTTCACCACTAAGTTTTTTTAGAAGTCCTGGCATATTATTACTAAAGATCTTTATTATGCTGTTATGGATTTTTTTGCTGGTAATTTGATTCCTATTTTTTTTTACTTCTATTTCTATTCTGATTATTCTCAATAACATTTATATTAATAATTGGAATGACTTTAGACCTATTAGTCTGTGTATCATTTTTTATAAATTACTTTCTAAAATTTTTATGAGTCAGTTATCTTCTATTTTACCTAGAATTATATCTCCGTATCAAACTAGTTTTGTGAATGGGCTTGCTATTGCAGATAATATTCTGTTGGCTTACAACTTTTGTCAAGATCTTTATATTAGGGTTATAGGTGGTAAGCCGTTATGTTTTTGACCAACAACATCTACTCCAATTTTCCACGCGAGCGATGACAATGGGTCTTACCGAGGGTTGAAACTTGATATTTCTAAGGCCTATGATAACCTTGATCAAAACTTTCTTTATAATATTTTGCAGCTTTTTGGTTTTGAAAATATTTTCATTAAGCTTATTAAAATTTACATTGAAGGCTCCTATTTCTCTACTATTGTTAATGGTAATTGCAATGGTTTTTTCAAATCCTCCTATGATTTGAGATAGGGTGACCCTCTTTCTTCTACCCTCTTCATTATTATGAGTGATTACTTTTCCAGAGTTCTTTTCAACCTCTTTGAGAATTATCCTGGCCTTTATTTAAAACTATGGGTGGTTTTTCAATTTCTCACTTTTATTTTGTTGATGACTTTTTTATTTTTACTAATGCTTAGGTTAATAAGATTAATAAAGTTGTGGATTTCTTTTATCAATTTGAGATGGTTAGTGGTCTCTCTCTAAATAAAAAGAAGTGTTAATTTATTTCCCCCAAGAGAGTGTCTAATGGCCACATTATGGTTGTTAAAGACTTAACATGTTTTGTGTATGGTCATTTACCTATTAAGTATCTTGGGGTATCCCTTTTCAAAGACAGAAAGAAAAGTTTTCTTTCAGTTGATTTAAATACTTCTATGCTTAATAAGCTTTTCTCTTGGGATTCTAATTTTTTGAGCTTTGGTGGTAGATTAATTCTTATCAAAATTGTCCTTTATTCATTACCTGTTTATGTTTTTCAAACTATGCTCCCTACTCAAGCGGTTTGTAATAAAATTGATAGACTTATTATTAAATTTTTTTGGAAAGGAGCTAGTAGCTACTCTAAAATTACCTAGTCCTCTTGGGACAATTATTATGGTGTGTTGGAAGAAGGGGCCCTTGGTTATAAGGGTATGAATGATTTGGCTTATGCTTTTTCATTCAAACTGTAGTACAACTTTCATGCTAGAGTGAGCCTTTGGGCTAATTATAAGTTTGCTAAATATTGTGTGGGTAAACACACTACAACTTGTTCCTTTAACCAAGGTTATTCTAAAGTTAAATGGGCTATTGAACCCTTCATCTCTTGGGGGCTTGGCAATGGTAATATTTTCTTTTGGAAAGACCATTGGTTGGATGACCAGTCTATTGATTCTATTATTAACTCCTATTCCACTGCAACCATTAGGCTAAATTACATTTTTTATGATAAATATTGATACTATCAAAAACTTTATAATGTTATCCCTAACTTTATTATTTAATAAATTTTGAACCTTCCCCTAAATACGACCTCTCAAGATTTAATTTTATTTGATTTGTCTAAGGGTGGTGGCTTTAGATTAAAGGATGCTTAGCATACTTCTAGATCTAAGAAGGATGTTGATAATATATTTTTATGATTTGGCATAAAAATATTCCTTCCACTGTGGTTGTTTTTGTCTAGAGGATTCTGCATAAGTTCATTCCTATGAATGATAACTTAATTAAAAGAGGTTTTTCATTTCTTTATAAGTGTCAATGTTGCTATCATGTGGAGAATATGAATCATTTGTTTATTTCTTATCCTTTAGCTATAAAATCTTGGGACTATTTTAATGACTTATTTTAATTAAAATGTTTTAATGCTAAATTGCCTCTTTATGCTAAGCTTAATTCATGGTTTATTAAGATTAAAGGGAATATTAGAAATGTTATTCCTTCTCCCATTTTATGGTATTTATGGTTTGATAGGATTAATTCTCTTTTTAATGGTGTTACTATGAAGCATCAAAGGATTATTTAGAATGTGAAAGACATGGTTTTGGCTCTTTACTCTGTTAAACTTCTCTTTGTTAAGAACTTTAAAAACTATTACTTTGTGGCTTCTATTTTTGGTATTATTTGGGATGTTAGTTTTAATTCCAATGATCCTAGGGTTATTTATTTGATCAAACCCCCCAATAATTTCTATAAGTTGAATATGAATGGGGCTATTAGTGGTTCCTCCTTGGGGTGTGGTGGGGTTATCAAAGATACTAATGGTTCTTGGTGTATGGCTTTTATTTACCTGTTGATAAGGGTGAAATGAATTTTTAGGTTACTTCGGCTATTTTTATGGCCTTCAATTATGTATTTCTCCTGGCTTAACTATTGTTAGTATTGAAGTCAATTCATAATACAGTTTTATTTTTTTTTTAAATTATGTCATTGATATGGTGTGTACTCCTGATTTGTTTTATCTAGCGAGTGTTATTAAGAACCTTCTCATTTTCATGAACTATTCCTTACATAGTGTTTACGAGGAGGGGAGTGAATATTTGAATTAGCTTGCCAACTGGGTTTCTCAAATGGATTATTTTTTTGATTTTATTGGGTCTAATATTTTTGCACCATTAAAAGGTATCTAAACACTAGATGCTATTAATTTACCCTATGTTAATCCTTATGCGATGAGGCTGATGGTTTTATTTTGCTGGGTTATGGTGGTGGGTTTTTCATTTTTTGGCTGGTTATTGATTATGTGGTTTGGTGGTTTCTACCTTCATTCTTTCTACTTGGGCTTCTATTATTTCTGTTGGTATAGGTTATTTTATCCAAGAATTATTAGTTGTTTGTGTTCATGGTGGCTATTTGGGGGCTTTTCTTCCCTTTATTTTATCTTCATGAGGTGATGTCATTCCAAGTTTTTCCCTTGGCGATGTGAATCTCTAGTTGTTTTATTTGGTGTTATAGTTTTTATTTTGGTGGTGCTATTGTTCTCATTCTGGGCTATTTTTTTCATTGATGGTTTTGTTTTGGGAGCTATTTGATGTCTAATTATGGTGATAATTGGGGGGATTTTGCTGGTTGCTCCCCCTATTTGGTCAGTTAGTGCTTTGGTGTTGTTTTTGCCTTACTCCTTAGCTATGAGACTTTTTCGGTCTAGTGGAGCTACTTCTCGCATTTGGACTTATCACCTGTCTGCATGGTCGGCTCTATGTTGGAGCTACTTTCCTATATCTATTTTAATTTCCTTTCTTGGTTTTGTTTGTATATCAATAAGCTTCTATTGGTTAGTTTTCTTGGCTCCCAACATTTCAGCTCTTTGGTTATCTAATGGCCATTGCGGCTAGGGTAATGGTTTTTTATTCAGCTAGGTGGTGTGGCCCTATTACTAGCTGTGTTGAGGTTTAGTGTACTATTGGTGGCCATTTTCTACCTTACCTTGGGAGTTTGGTGTTGTGTTTCTGGCTGATTAGGTATATCTATTACTGATTGGTTAATAATTTAATGTTGACTAATATCTGGTTCGAATTTTTGAGAACTTGTTGGACCTATAATTATTGAATTATTCCTTTTGCGAGAATTCAATTCTATTTTTGTTATATCATTTTTGTGCATTATCCTATTTTAAAGAATTTCTTTTATGCACGTGATCATAGTGATCGTATTTTCGAAGGGAAGCTAGTGTATGTCCTTATTTTTTGGTCTTCCTTTCTTTTTTCAGTGCGCGATCTTGTGTACTGTAGAATATGCCTAGGCTATTTTGTACTGTTCTTTAGTAGAGACCTCTAGCTCTTAGGATTTTTTTAATCTTTTTGTAGCTTGTTAGAGCATTAGTGAGCTCGAGAACCCTTAAAGGACCCTGTACACATTTTTCTATGTTAACACATAGGCTTTTTTGTGCATTTCCCTAAAAAAATGAATGATAGATCCTTAGGATAAAATTTTATTTTCTAAGCTATTTTAAAAGTTCATATATTGATTATTACAAAAAAAAGTCAATTTACATGCATTACATTAGAAATAAATTACAAAATTAACAAAATTTTATTTCATTTATTTCTAGATGTAGTATTACCCTTGTTAAGTTTATGGCCACTTAGGAGTTTCTTTAGATGTTGGCCCTATATTCCAAAAAATAAAATAATGACAGCTTACCCATCTTTCATAAATTGTAAAGCATGGTTTTAAACTAATAAGGTAGATTAACTACTTTCTATTTCCAGGTAAGATGTAGAACCAAATTTATTTTATTAGAATAGGTTCAGGTTTCTACTATGTAGTGCCAAACTTAGATTTAGGTTTTGAGGTAGACTTAAATCTATAAATCCTCACCCTCCATGAATATAATCCAACTTATCTAATAAAATATAAACTCATACATAAAAATTCCATCCCAAAACATTAAAACCCAATACTGAATAGACTATAGTGCTTTCAGGTTGTAGTAGAATATTTGTTCTCCCTCTGTTTGATCTTTTGGCATCTAGAAAGAACTTTCCAATATGGGAGCAATCCCCTTTGACAATTTCAAAACCTCCCGAGAGTATTCTTATGAGATCCATTTCTTGGGATATGTAATTAATGCTTGCCTTTAAGGGTAACATGTAACCCCTAATTGAAATAAAACATATCTTATTATCATAAGATACAGGAAAATATTTGAGAACATATATAGTTTTTTAAAAACTTATTTCTATATTTGAATACTTCTGGAGAGTGTCATGATCTCCCTTGAGGGTGGTATGATATTATCATTATTATACATGTTTATAAAAATATTAAAATTCCAAAAAATATTTTTGCATATAAATAAATTTGCCGGATGTCACATTCACTATTCAAAGTGATATGATATTCTCCCTTTTATATTTGTTTGTAAAAAAAAAAATTTTAAAAAACTTCAATATTATTTTAAATAGTATTTTAGAGTAACAAATCAACCTCTCAAGGCAATATGTTATTCTTTTTCTTCTATTTTACTATGAAAATGAAATTTTTTTTACAACCCTATTTCTATCTTTTGAATCAATTATATAAATTAAATTCCATAGTGTTTGTAGCACTCCTACGTTTCTCTACTCTGAGGTGATTGTAGGGCTCCTCTTCGTGCGTTGGATTCATGCCCTCCTAGCTTGGACTTTTCTGTTATTCCAAATATTGTTTGTTGCTCTTCTCAACTAGTTCTTTGTCGTGGGTTGATTTTATTTTTCTCTTTGCTTTTTCGAACGGGGCGATGATGACCCTATCGTCATTGAACCTTATTTCTTCCTCTAGTTTTGAGGGGAATTTTTGATCTTTCAAAGAGGATCTCACTGGAACTTCCTCGATGTCTCTGAAATTTAAGTTTGTTCATTCATCTTTTAAGGGTTATCCGTCTCTTCTTTTTAAGGATTTTGTTGTGGAACAACTCGCTGCTTCTAATGCCTCAACTTTGGTCGAAATATAAATTTATTTCACGAAGGCCCAATATTGATGTCATACGTAAGTTCTTCATTAATCTAAAGCTCTCTGGATCTTTTCATGTGAGCTTACTCGATCAAAGGCATATTTCCATTAAACTAGCCAATGATCTTTACTATAGTCAAATTTTTGCTAGAAGATTGTATTATATTTAAACGTGCCAAATGTGTTTACTAAAATGGACTCCAGATTTTGATATTAGGAAGGAATATCCTATTCCTCCGATTTGGATATTATTTCCTAATTTGAGATTACAATTTTTAACCATCAAATTCTATTTGGTATGGCTTCTATCTTCTATCGTCCTTTACAGGCTGACACAGCTACGGCTTCAGTTTCGAGGCCGCCTATTTCCAGGGTGTTGGTTGAATTGGATGTTTCTAAGAAACACCCAAATGAAATATGGATTGTGTTTGAAATCAAGGTTACTTTCAAAAAATTAAGTTTGATAATTTACCAATATTTTGTTCTTTTTGTAAAATACACGGGCATGCTTTGAATGAAAATTTTTGGAAACAGCCTCACTTGCATTTTGATAAGAACTCTTTGGAACATTCTAATGGGGTTCTTGGTATTGAGATGATTCCTACTAAACCTGTGGAAGCTCCTTAACTTATTCTGGTACCTTTGGTGGATATTAACTTTAGCCACTCTCTTCTGTGTGAGGATCCGTTGGTGGGAACTGAGAAAGATCCTATTCCAAATGGTTTAATTGCTTTTTCTAATAATGTCAATGTACGTCATGATCCGGGAGTTGTTCTTTTAAATATTCCTTCCAATGATTGTGAAAAGATTGTGGATCATGCTTTGCCTAATGTTGAAACATATCTTTCTTGCATTATTAACCACAATATGTCTAACTCTATTAATATTATGATTTCTAATACTTTAAATGTTGAGGAATCTATGAAGGAAAGTAATGTTGATGTTCAATTGGTTGTTATTAAAAGTGATAAGAATGACATGGCTTTATAGGATGGAGAATTTATTTCTATGGATCACTGTCCTCTACCTTCTACTTGCTTTAAAGAACCTGTTATGAAGGATGCTGATAATTGGGAGGATGATGGTAGGTTTATGGAGGAGGATTGTCCTAATTTCTACAGGATAGTAAGACTCCTTCAACTTCTAATTATAATAGTACTGCTCTTACTGATACTGAGGAGATGCATATTGCTGCTAAATATTTTGCCAAGGATGACAATGACACTAGTTTTATCAAATATCATAATAAAAGAGGGCGAAAGCCTAAGTATATCTCTTTACAACCTCCTAGAAACATTACTAGATATACTCTCTCGATTACTTCTCTTTAATCTTTCTTTATGTTTAGTACCATTATTTGGAATGTGAGGGGCATTGATTTTCCATCTTCTCGGATTCGTGTTAAAAAATTATGCTGTGTGCACAATATTTCTATTCTTCTCTTACTTGAACTTCTTATCCCTGCTTCTAGGTTGTTAAGTATGTCTCGGTTTTTGAGTTTTAAATATGAGACTTCGAAAGTGGCTAACAAAATTTGGGTTTTTTTGGAAAAATTCTATTAAAATTGATGTTATTGGAGATTTTAATCAAGTCTTGCATTATAAAATTCAGGCTTTTAATTTTCATTATTGCGCATCTTTTATGTATGCTTCTTCTTCCCTTTATATTAAAAATATGTTATGGGATCAGCTCATGAATTTTTATAGTATATGTAATTTGTCTTGGTTGGATGGTGGTGACTTTTATGCTATCACCTCCTCTTTTGAAAGGATTGGTGGATCTTCCCCATCTTATTGTTTTATGACTAATTTTAATAATATGATTTTTTCATGCAATTTGATTGATATTGAGTTCGTTGGTAATAACTTTATCTAGAATAGGGGTCATTTATGGCAAAGGCTTGACTGTGTACTCTTTAATGATTCTTGGATTAAATCTATTAATTCTACTAATGTGTAACATCTTAGAAGAACTTTGTCTAATCATTCTCCTCTGCTTATTAATGTTAAGAATATACATTTTAATGCCTCCTTTCACTTCATATTCCAAAATATATGATTACTTAATGATTCCTTTTGTGATATTGTTCAATATAACTGGCAAGCTCCTTTACACACAAATAATTCTATTTTTTGTATGAATAGACTTTGGTTCAAGCTTAAGAGGTTGAAGCAAGTTTTGAATTGGTGGAATCATAATGTTTTTAGAAATTTCTTTTCTAATATTTTACAACATGTACAATGTGTGAACTCTAATGAGAATTTATGTCAGAACGACCCTACTGATGCTAATTTTTCTATGTTAAAACAGTTTAAACTAAATCATTTTAATTTTTCAAGCTAGGAAGAGGTCTAGTGGAAGCAGAAATCTGCTACTAAGAACTTGGTTTAGGGTGATAATAATACTCTGTATTTCCATGCCTTAACTAAGAGAAAAAGGATTAAGAATAGTATCAACAACATCTAAAAGGAGGATGGATCCAAATATGATAACCTTGTTGAAATTGCTAATTTAGCTGTGCTTCATTTTTAAAACCATTTCAAAATAGTTTTCAATCCTATTTAGGTTATGGACCACTCTTGTTTTCCCAACTTTCTATCCCATGAGGTTAACGCTTCTCTTTCTAGACCTCCCTCTTTTGAGGAGGTTAAAGAAACTTTGTTGGGAATGAATATTGATTCTATGTCGTGTCCTGATTGTTTCACGACTCATTTTTTTAAAAAATGTTTGCACATTATTCATAATGACATTTTTTCTGCTATTTTGGATTTTTTCGCTGGTCATTATCCCTAAATTTTTTACATCTACCTCTTTAATGCTTATTCTTAAAAACAATTCTTTTCAAACTTGGAATGATTTTTGTCTTATTACCCTACATACTTTCTTTAACTATTTGGTTTCTAAATTATTTCGAATCATCTTTCTTTGATTTTACCTAAAATTATTTCTCCTTATCATATGAGTTTTGCGAAAGGTAGGGCTATCATGGAGAATACTTTTTTGGCTCAAGAATTATGTCAAGATTTGGATGTTCGGGTTAGAGGGGAAAATGTGATTTTGAAACTTGATATTGCTAAGGCTTATGATAATATTGATTGGAATTTCATTTACTTTATCCTTGAGCTTTTTGGTTTTAACTCTGTGTTTATTAATCTTATTAAGAATTGTATTGAAAATGTATACTTTTCCATCATTCTTAATGGCTCTAATCATGGTTTTTTCAAATATTTTATTGCTTAAGGTAGGGGATCCTATCTCCCCTGCTCTTTTTTTATTGCGATTGAGTTTATGTCCAGGGGTCTCTCTAATTTATTTGAGAATAATCCTGGTCACTACTTTAGAACTTTGGGAGGTTTCCATATATCCCATTTATGCTTTGCTGATAGTCGACTTTATTATTTTTACTAATGCGACTATTAATAGAATTCATAAATTATTGAGTATTTTAATATTTTTGAAATGGTTAGTGGCCTTTCTTATAGTAAAAATAAATGCTCCTTTATTACTTCTATGAGGATCTTGAATGAGCATATTTTAGCTATTAAAGATGCTACTGGTTTTACTCATTCTAACTTTCTCATCAAGTATCTTAGTGTTTCTCTATTTAAAAGTACAAGGCAAACTTTCTTGTTTGACAATCTTATTGCTTATATTTAGAATAAACTCTTATCTTGGGACTCTAATTTTCTTATTTTTGGTGGTAGAGTGACTTTGATCAAAAGTGTTCTTTGCTTTACCTATTTATATGTTTCAAACTATTTTTTCTACTCTTATTGTTTGTAGTAGGATCCACAAGCTTATTAACAAGTTCTTTTGGAAAGGTACCTTCACTCCTAAATTTACTTGGGCTACTTGGGAGAAGTGTTGTGGTATTCTGGCTGAAAGTTGTCTTTGTTGCAAGAATTTACATGACCTTGCTAAGGCCTTATCCTATAAACTTTGGTATAATTTATACTCTAAAGAGAATATGTGGGCTAATTTTATGATTTCTAAATATTGTGTGGGCAATCATCCGATTAATATCTCGCCTAAACTTGGGTATTCTAAACTTTGGAAAAGGCATTGCAAGGTCAAACAGGAGGTGGAGCCCTTTATTTCTTGTGGGCTTGGTGAAGGTAACATTTTTTTTTCTAGCAAGATAGATGGTTAGGTAAAGGTTTAATTGACTCTATCCTGAATTCAACTTCTTCTACATCGCTTAAAGTTATTTCTTTATTTAATGATAATTTTTGGGACTATGATAAACTTTTTAGTATGATTCATGATTGTATTATTCACCATATTTTAAACCTGCCTATTAATACTACTTCCAAAGATATTATTTTATGTGATTTATCCAAAGACGGTGGTTTTCACTTAAAGAATTCTTGGCATTCATTTAGAGATAAAGGCAATATTGATAATATTTTTTCTAAGATCTGGCATAAGAGCATCCCTTCTACTATTTTTGTGTTTGTGTGGAGAGTTTTACATTGATTTATTCCTAAAGAGGATAATCTCTTTAAAAAAAGGTTTTAGTTTAGCTTCCAAGTGTCAATGATGTTTTCACATGGAGAATATGCATCATATTTTTGTTTCTGACCCTGTTGCTGTTAGAACTTGGGTTTATTTTGATGATATGTTTCAATTAAATTACTTTAATTCTCACCTTTCCCTTTTTTATTTACTTAAGTCTTGGTTTAATTATACTAAAGGTCTCATTCGTAATTTTATTCCTTCCATCATTCTTTGGTTTCTTTGGTTGAAGAGGAATAACTCCATTTTTAATGGTGTGAGAATGAACCATCTTAAAGTTATCCAATGGGTGAAGGATAAGATTTTAGCTCTTATGGCTGTTAACTTTCTTACTGTTAAGTGTTTTAAAAATGGTTAATGGGGTTAGTACTAGTATAGGGGTTAATTGGGAGGGAGCCCCTTCTGCTCTTAATGTTATCTATTTGAACAAGCCCCCTTATAATTTCTTAAAATTAAATGTTGATGGTGTTATCTCTAATTCAATGACTGGTTGTGGTGGTATTATTAGGGATAGTAATGGCCATTTTATTGTTGTTTTTACGGGCCCGGTTCATAATGGTAATGCTAATACTGCTCTTATTAGTGCCATTCTTTATGGTATTCAATTGCGCATCTCTCTTAACTTAACTAATTTTTATATTAAAGTTAATTCTGGCATTAACCTTATACCTTTTAAGGAGGTGGAGGATGTGTGTTGCAACCCGAATATCTTCTATCATGTTAGGGGAATTAAAAGGTTATTGTTGTTTTTGAACTCTTCTTTTTGCCATGTTAGTAAGGATGGTAATTCTTGAGCCTCTTGGCTAGATAATTGGGGTTAGTCTTGGTCGCTTTACTGATGCTATTCCATCTACTATTCCTGGCCCTCTTTATGGTTTTCTTAACCTTGATACGTGTGGGATTCGATATGTTAGTTCTTAACTTCCTTTCTTCTTTATTATTGTTCTGGTTAGTCTTTTCCCTGGCTCTATGTGTTAGCTGGACTTTTTTGCTTTTTGGCACTCTTGGAATCCCCAATTTGTCTTCTAGAGTATTATTTTTGTACCTAGTTCTCCCTAGTGCTTTTGTTATGTCGGCTGGATCTTTTTCAGCTATCCCATTTTTTATTATTATTGTTGGATATTCTATCTCTTCTATGTTGTTGCAGTGCTCTTCTGGATTGGTCTTCATTCTCTAATGGATGTGCCTATTTCTTATCTTTGGGGTATTGTATGCTACTGTTGTTGCACCTGGTATTCTAAATTTTGGGTTATTGGTGGGTGGTATTTTGTTATGTATCCTTATTTAGCTGATGTCTTTTTGGATTTGGACTTGAGCAAAGATTTTACTAGTTTTACTTCTGAAGGTCTATCCCATTATTACTCTCCTACCTTTTCGGGTGCTATAGATAATGGTGGGGTTATGGATGGGTTTTTATCTACTATTGGTTGGATTGTTAAGTGCAGATGCTAGTTGTATTATTGTGCTATCATATTTTCTGGCAACCTGGTTAACCCGAGCACTTTTCTACCGCTTTGTATCTGCTGGGTTGTTGGGGGGAGCTGTGATTTTCAAGCTTATATTCCTGGGGATATCTTTGTTTTTAGCTGGGTGTGGTGGTCTTCTTTGGTTATTCCTTTTTGGTTTATGGATAAATCGTGTTATGTTATTTGGGCTCTTAGGCTGTGCTGGTGGAGCTTATCTGTGTTGGTTTTGGATGGCTCCCCTGGTAGGATTGAATGGCTTGTGGACTCTCCTAATGAGGCTAGTATTAATGAGAGTTTTCTGAGCTCTATAAGTTTTAATTCAAAGACTGGCTTTACTTGGAAAAGTTTTGTTTTTTGTTTCTTTTCCACCAGCACCTATTCCATTTATTTTCTTTATTTAATTAATATTTTGTTTTGGTGTAGCTCTTTCTTTTGCATCTTCTCTTCCTTGCAGGTGGAGCTGCTTAGGGCTGCCTTCAAGATTTTTGGTAGAAAGATTAGGCCTTACTGTAATAATATTATCTTTCTTTTTGGATGCTTATCTATAACATCGTTAGCATGTTTCTAGGGTTCCTTATATTTTTGCGTAGTGGAGATAATTTGCTCGTACGTTTTCTTTTGCTTTGTTTTGTAGCTCGTAAGGGCATTATTGAGCTGATGGTCTCCTATAAAGACTCTGTAACCAATTATTTTATATTAACTTGTAGGCCCCTCCGAGGGTTTTAATTATATATATATATATATAATAAATTCCATCTTTTGAGATGGTGCATTATTGATAATTCTATGTTCAATCTCAAAAATAGTAACACTCTGAATTTACATAGTATTTTGTTTTCCCACATTTTAACATCAGGAATAGGAGAATCACAATCAAATAGATATTATAGCGACTCTTCTAATTCATTTATTTTTTTTAGAATTTCCTAAGAATTAGTTTCTTTATCATTTGATTTTTTTATTTTCATATTCATTAATAAAAAAAATGAGATATATGTGGAATCCTTTTTCATTGACTTATTATTCCCAAGAGAGACAAAATAAAAGTTATACAATATTAAACGTTTAAGGTATTTAGATACCCAATTCGTGGAAATAAGTATTTTAACAGATAAAACATTAGTTTTATTAGTTTCTTTCTCCTTTGAAACTACAAAAGCATGATTGACTTGCACTTTGCCCACTTATGAGAGCTTTATTCTACTTTTCCTTGTAAGGAGCTACCACACCATGATGGATGAGATTCTGTGCTCCTAAAGATTCTAGAAACATGAATAATACATTTTATTTAGACTTCATTAGGAGGAATGGGATACTTTAGCGTTCCATTTTCCATCAAATTTTAAAATAGAAAGGGGTATGAAAGGCTCACAAATTAAACATTTACCAGGTTCCAGATTCAAATAGCCTAAATATTCCTTCTTAGGTATCATAGTTGACACACTTTTTTATCTTTTTGTAAATCCCTTCTTTAAAAATTACATAATCTTCTAATAGATGACTAATCATTTGGTGATATGGGTAAATTTGGGTTGGCCCAATTTAGCCACATCTTCTAGCTTTCTAGGATATCTATGTTTAAACATAGGCTTCTCCAAAAGGTTTTAATTTTTTTTTTTTAAATAGATTCTTTTCCATCTGGAGAAGTCTTACTCTTAGGTGTTTCAAATCTTTCTCTTCTCTCTTTTGAAGTGAGAAATGGCTGAGATCTGAATTGCTTATTATTCTACATTTTTTTGAACATCAAATTAAGTTGACTTAGATTTTCTATGTGGATTTGTATGAATTGCTTTTTCTTATCAACTATAGACTCAAGCCTAATTTCTTCTATAGAATTTTCTATGGTTTCAGCTTCCTTACTTCTCCCAAAGACTGATCTTCAAAGAATTAAAGCTAAAAAGCTTCCACATGAAGATTAGAGGCTTTGTACATCAACCTTAAAGAAGTTTTAAATATAAATCCCTTGTGTAGTAAAGCCACTAGACCATAGATATTTTTCATATGGATCTTTACATTATGTTATTTTGGAAAATGTGACTCTCATATCTTATGTGTCTTAGGTGTGAGTGTTTGTTTTCTTTTGTACCCTAGTGAATATTGCATGTATAAATATGAATATGCCTAGGTTTCTTTGGTATGACTTACCCAATAGGTACATAAGTATATGCATCGATAAAGTAATAAAATGATTGAGAGAGTGTGCATTCCATAAGGAATTGTTCAATAAGATTACAATCAAATAAATATTGTCTATTATAAATATGATATTTATCATACTAAATAAAAATTAAGGGTTTTAATTCTAATGCGTATAGATAAAAAGAAAAAAAGATAAGTGAGATTTCAGATTTTTAAAAATTTTTTAACTAAGGTATTTAAAATAACAATGCTTTCTTAATGATCTATGTGAATTAGTGATATACATCCCTAGATATCTATAGAACTTATAAGTGTCAAAATGGAGGTTTTTTACCACCATAAAATTCTATTGCAACCATATAACCTAAATAATCTAAGGGAAATATATCTCACTAGATATTAACAACACACATGGCCATCATTCCATTCCAATATTTTTACTTATATCTATTGAACTGATGAGTGTTTTTTTTCAACTAAAATTCACCTATATCTAGGCATGCCAGCATTCCATTCCAATACTTTTATTTATTCTAATATTCCTTTGTCAAGGCAATATATCTTACTAGATATTAACAACACGCATGGCCATTGTATGTATTAAATTAAGAATTTAAGATATTGAAAACATCCAAAATTTCATTTAAGGCACAAAACTCTACATTAGTACTTATGATGTGTTCAATATGTTAAATTATAGAAATAAACCAAACATGATAAAGATAGAAAGCAAACACATCTTCATTTCAATTATAGAAGAGAAGATACAAGAGAAATAATAAAGATAAATTTTATCACTACAAGAAAATCACCCATTTACGACGGCATTTTTCGGCGGATATTTAGCCTTTTTTGACAGTTTTGTAATTTAGCGGCAGTTTTTTGGCGGTTAAAATTCCACCGGTTAAAACAGCATCGGAAAATAAATTATGGCGGTTTTTTTCGGCGAAAAATTATTCTGACGGCTTTCCGGGGAGCTTAAACTACCGGTCAAATTAAAAAAAATAATAAAAAAAAATCCCGTGCTCCGGCCAGCCACCACGCTCCCGTGCTACCTGCTCCGCTCTTCAACGGGAAAGCCGCCGGAAATCTAGAAAAGCGGCCAGAAACCCCGCCGGAAAAATTAGCCGTCGGAAATCCATCGGAAAAAAAACGGAAAGCTGCCAGAAAATTCTGCCGGTAATAGGAGATTTTCCTGTAGTGCATCATGATAGTATAAATGAACTTCCCCACAATCCTTCTTCCTTCAACGGTAGGATTGCAAACACAAAATTGGCTTTGATCTCTAATGAAAGTATCTTTCAATTTCTTAGCCTCCATTGGACTTTACTCTAAGGGAAACTAAAATTTAAAAAACTCTATCTTTTTTGCACTAAACAACAGAACAAAAAAACTTCTTTTTGTAAGTGCATTAATAGCCTCAATTTCAATGATAATTAAAATGGTGGCACCACTGTGTTATTAGATGAACTAAAGCCTCAATATTGTTGGTCTTCATCCATTGTATGAAACTTTGAATAAGCACATCTGTTGGTTGAATTGGCATGACATTTGACTGAATTGTTGATGCTCGTCAATTTGGTAACTTCTCTACCATGCTGCTATAAAAGTTGAGCATTATGGTGCTTGAATGTACAATTTGGCACTATGAAATAATGAAACTCAGTTCATTGGCACATAATTTCTTGAGACTCAGGTAATGTGGTGTTTTTTACCATCATAATAATGTTATAAAGCACTTCAGCAATAAACATGGCTTCACGGGGTGCTAACCTTCCTAAAATTCCAAAGCAAATTGCAGTGTAATGTTTGAATAAGGTGCTCGGGCATTATGGATAATGATGCTGTCACACTGTAATTGTGGTAGTTGCGGCAGCAATTTAACATTTGAGAATTTTTATTTTTAATAAGATTTTTTTTTATGAACATAACTTTAAAAAAAAAATTTCTTTTAATTTAAATACACTAAACAATACGAAATTTATACTTAATCAATTCTCTTAGCTTAAACTCTTAGTGTTCTAAAGCATTAGTTTTATCACTTATTAATTAGCTTATTAGCATAAATAAAAATTTGTAATTTAAAATAACTAAAATGTAAGTTAATTCATCAAAGTTTAAAAAAAATTGGATTGACCAAAGTTTTAATGCTAATTTGAAAAATCATAAATAATTAGCTTAAGTAGTTATCCATGTTATTGCTTGAAGTAAGCATATCAACTATGAGAGTATGTGTAGGTTTGAACTTTTGATTTTAGAAAAAAAAATATATCATTTAGAGATTAGTTTTGCTTGTAGTTGAATTAGAAGTATATTTATGCACCATTGTATGTATTTGTTTATTTACAACGTCCTATTTGTATTAGGCATTGGGATACTTTTTGACTTGAGCTTTAACTAATGCAAAATTTTGAATGCACTCATCTTTTTCCTTTTTTAACTTTTTCTTCTATTTTTTAATATTTTATACTTTAAGTACATATTACTGATTTCTAATATCAGTTTGCTTTCATTTTTTTAGATACATTAATTAATCTTAAGTAACAATTTAGTAAGATTCATAACTCTATATTTTGGTTTATAATAATCATCATAAAGTAAGCTACAAACTTTTATTTCTAAAAATTCAACTATTCATTCAAGTCAATAGTTAGTTTAAGATTGTATTTCTTCTTAGTTCAAGACAAGTTAAGGACTTAGATGATCTTCCATAGTTAATTATTAAGGTTATCAAGTTATTAATAACATTGATTTGTTCATTCAAATTATCATCTATGATTTTATTATTAACATTACTTTTAGGTAACTTTTAATAACTATTTTTATTTTTTTAGATAAATAATCAAATTGCGAGAACTATGTAGGAGAAAACTTTCAATAGTTAAGCATAATTGATAATTTAAATTAAATATAAATGATATAAAAGAAAATAATGTAAACTAAAGTAATTAAACATAATTAAATATATAAAATATAACTTGCCTTTTTATTTAAATGGTAAAATCGCATAGGCAATGTAATATACATTACTAAAAAAACATAAAAAGATTACTAGTGCATGAACCATTATCCTCCCAATCCATCACCACTAAAGACATGCAGTCTTTTCTCCTATCTATACAACAAATTGGCTATCATAGACATACCAAAACTATCACAATTACGACCATGCTTGTTTATAAATAAATGAAAAATAAAGAAAAAACATACAACCAATATTGTCAAAACAAAAAATCTCTAAAACATGCTAACAAAAAAAATATAAAAAATAGCCAACAACAAATCCAATTCTTATTCCTCCTCATCAACAACTGTACTACATTATCTCAAAAATGAGTAATATTTTGTAACACTAAGGAAATGTAATTGATTTGAATTTTTAACAAAATTGCTCCTTTTAAATTTCCCAATAAAACCATCAATAAATTTATCAAATTAGTAGTAATTCTTTTGATGCATGCCTGAGTAATTAGCCTACCATTCCCTACTCTCTTCAAAAAAATTCATCAAACAATCCATTTACTTCCTCAAACTAGCTACCAGCTCTTCTAGAGACTATAATGTCCTAGAACACTTAAAACCTCTAGTATTGGATGATGGAGGCGATGCAGTAACCTAATGAAGTATAAAATTAATTTAAAGCTCTATCAATTCCTGAAAAATACCTAGGTTTATTTATGGAAAAATTTATTAAAAACTCCAATAAATATTCAAAAGTATACTTATAGAATCAAGAAATTATTTTATAGAGTAGAGTATGGATCCCACAATGATGAATGTTTAAATTTTTTTTTTTTTTTGAGAAATGCTAAGCAGCAATAATATAAAAAAAAGGCATCAAAAAGCCAGGATACAAGCTAATGAGGAATCAACCACCTCTCACTTTCTTCCATTACTAACTTAACAAAGTAAGAAGGAAGGTTATCCTCAAGAAACAAATCCCAATCAAAACCAAAAGATAAAGCTAAGTTAGCACAATAATCCGCTAACTTATTACAATTACGATTTACACAATTAAAGATGACATTATTGAAATTACTAAAAAATAAGATACCTTCTTCACCCGATGAGTTCTATCTAATAATCTTCGGTTTTCTGTACAATTTCTAAAGATATTGGAGAACATTTTTATTGTTACCTTTCAAAACAATACCTTTTATATTCCTTGTCCATTCAAGGAAAATTCCTTCTAAAGCTTTGAATGCCGAGAGCTCCATTTGAGCACTGTCCCAATGCAGCTTCTTTCTTCCAAAAGAAAAGATAAATCTACCTTTGTCATCTCTTACCACCGCACCGATCCCAGCCATATAGTTATCTCTAATAGCTGCATCAAGATTAATTTTAAGCCACTCAGGTGGAGGAGGATGCCAATAATGGGAAAGCAGTCCATTGGATCGATAATCATCCCAGTTATCTGAGTGGTAAACATTCTATTTTACAGAGCTAAGGAAGCTTAAAACTGAAAAAGCAATCCATATCTTAGTACTTCCAGTTTTTCCATGCTTAACCTTGCATCTATTATTCCAAACCATCCATACAATCAGTACATAAATTCTTGCTGTCATCAGTTCATGATTTATTAATTTCCTGATACCGCTGTGGAAATCATTCCAGTTGCAGAAAAATGGAATACTAAATCCCCAACTTTGTAATACATTGCAAACCACCACAAGTTTTGAATAATTAGAGGTGATATGATCAAGATCTTCAATCACACCACATCCCATAGGACATATGCAGTTAATCGAAAGTTTCTTTTAAAAAGAAAAAGTTCAATGGGAATAGCTTCAATACTTAATCTCCACAGAAATAGCTCTACCCAAGCATTGATCTTTAGTTTTTGAATCCATGAAAACAATTCATTCGAAGAGAAATCACTAAAATTATCTTCAGTTAACAAGGCTGAGATAGTCATACCAAAAAAATTGACGTTTGAATTCCATATGATCCTGTGTTGCATCGCTGAAGATCTAAACACTTTGAATGATTTACTGGAGCTCTACTCCAAAAAATTGTCTCAGTTTAATGATATTCCACTTTCCATCTTCTATGAAATAATAAAGAGAAGCTATATCCTCATCAAGGCATCCAACAAAAGTAGGCCATTTAAGAAGACATTTGTCTAGAATCCAAGCATCCTGTAATACATTTATGCTAGATCCATTAATAAGTCTCCTTCTAATAAATTTTTTAAGAGCCTTCCATCCACTTATGATGATTTTCCAAGCATTTGATCCTTCTTTAAAATCTTCCTTACTCCACCACAAATCACCATATTTTGTCAGCAAGTTTCTATTTAACAAAGTATTTGGTTTCTCAATGAGATTCCAAGCAAACTTTGCTCTAAGAGATCCAATTCTGGAAGAAACTGATTGAAGACCCCATCCTCCATAATGCTTAGGTGTACATAAGAACTCCCATGCTACATAATGTAAACCTTTGCTTCTATCCATTTTATTCCAAATAAATTCTCTACAAAGTTTTTCTAACTCATATAGAATTTTCATATGAACAAGAGAGTTAGAAATTAAAAAAACTGGTAGAGTAAGAATAACAGATTTAATCAGACACAACCAGTCAACTAGAGACATATGTTTGTTACTCCATTCATTCTTTCTCTTAATGGTTTTATCCAACAGCACTTAGAAATCACTCTGCTTTAAACATCTCAAAGTTTTAATACCCAGATATTCAATTTCCTCTACTGATTTGAAATCCAGCAACTTGGAAATCTGTTTCTTCCTTCTCCTCAACACAGAATTACCAAAAATCAAAGATGATTTATGATTGCTAATACTCTGGCCCGTCCAGTTGCAGTATTATTTAATAATGCATTTAATCTTCTTCACGTTAAGTAATCTAGCATCAGAAAACAATAATACGTCAACTGCGGATAAAAGATGAGAAATTTTTGAAGCATTAGAGCAAATATTCATGCCCAAATTGTTTCCCCTGCAGTAGAAAAAATTAGACAATAACTGAGAGCAAATGATAAATAAAATTGGAGAGAGTGGGCAGCCTTGCCGAAACCAACATTTGCCCTCAATCCATTTAGATATTGTCCCATTTATTAATATAGAAAATCTTGGATATGAAACATATTCCATAATAAGTCTTAGGAATCTGTCCGGGAATTCCAAATCCATCATCATCTCCTTCAAGGTTAACCAACACATACTATCGTATGCTTGTTCCATGTCCAATTTGATAGCCAAGTATCCATTACTAGCTTTTGAATACCTCAGTTTATTGAAAACCTCTTGAGCTATTAGTAGATGATCAAAGATTGATCTTTTCTTCACAAATGCCACTTGTTCTTCAGATATTATCTTGGGAATTACTAAAACCAATCTATTTAAGATTACATTGGACACAATCTTATAAATTGAATTACAAAAACTGATTGGATGATAATATGTAGGAGTTAAAGGATTTGTGGACTTTGGAATGAGCACTACAAAGGTATCCTTCCACACATTACTCATTTTACCTGTAGAAAAAAGAAAACTCACAGCTTTACATACTTCTCTACCAATTATATCCCAAAAGTTGTTGAAAAAAGAGTGTGTCAATCCATCACATCCCGGAGCTTTATTGTTCCTTAACTTCATAATAGCCTCCTTAACTTCATTTTCTGAAAGCTCCTTATTCAACCACGTTTTGTCATCTTCATTTAAAACATCCAAGGATTCGGCCAGTTATCTAAACTGTAATTTCTTTCCTTCCATTTCTTTTGAAAGAATTTGAAAAAAACTTCTTCCACTTCCTTAGGATCTTCGATAATCAGGCCATCAAGATTCTTCACTTGAGAGATCCAATTAGCTTTTTTTCTAGCATTGGAAAAGGTATGAAAGAATTTGGTATTTGAATCACCCTCCACTACCCACTTCATTTTTGCTCTTTGCTTCCACCAAATGTTCAAGTAATTGAGAATAACATTAAACTCTTTTACTTTAGCTCTTATTAGCCATAACTTCTCTTCATCCAACCATCCATTCCTAGCTTCTTCTTCTTGGAGAATTAAAATTTCAGCCTTTAATCTAGCTTTTTCACTAGAAAAGTCTTTAAGTTTGTTTTTACTCCAATAAAATAAGTCATTTAAGGTTCTCTTCCACTTCTTGTTGAGGACTTCCATGTCATCCCCTACAAAATTCTTTTCCCAGATTTTCAAAACTATGTGTTCCGATGTTTTGAAGGATAACCAAACAACTTCAAATTTAATAGACCTTGCCAATCTTCTAGTTTCATCAAATAATTTCAGCACAATGGGGCAGTAGTCAGAATCTATTCTGGCTAAGTGTCTTACCACAGCAATTTGGATCTTTTGAAGAGCCATTGAGTTCAACAAGCATCTATCCAAGCATTCTAGAATTCATCCATTTCCTACTTTATTATTGCACCAAGTATATCTTCGACCAACCATCCCAATATCATGATAATGACTATCATTCATAAACTTGAGCATTTCTAGGGAACCTTGAGAGAAGACAAACTTCTTACCTTCTCTCTTTTCCTCTTGTGATACAATGCAATTAAAATCCCCTCCAATACTAGAGTTCGCAAGTAATCCATTAGGATTTACTTGAGTTCGCTGGAAACCCTTCCCATCAGTGTTGTTAGAAATAAAAGGCTCTTCCTTAGCCAAGTTGTTATCTTGTAAAAGATCAAAAAATTGTTCTGGCCTGAACTCCCCTTCTTCTACTTTTTCAGTCTCATTACAGAATATTTCAGGACCTTCTTGAGCCGAACTTTCTCTGAAGACTTTATCTACCACCTTTTGAATATCATTCCCAACTGATACAGGAATAACAAATTTTTTTACTTATCTGAGTGTATTTGTTCTGATTTCCTTATTCCTTATATTAGTGTTCCTTTTTCTCTTATTATTGACCATAATCCATGGACCATAAGTAGGTTCAACCGAAATTTCTTGTTTGCTTCACACAACCTTTTCTCTACCAAATTCCTCAACCTCCTCTACTACTTGAGGATTATTAACTTTTTGTCCACATTCCTTATTCACATGTCCAATTTTACCACATACAAAGAAAAAGTTAGAAACCTTCTCATATTCCACCTTTTGGAAGAACCTTCCAGCCATGGTATCCACCCAAACTTCTATTGGAAGTGGTTGATCAAGCTTAATTCTTACAAAAACTCTTGCAAATTCTCTCCTTCCCCAATGGAACATATTACCATCCAACATAAGTGGTTTTCCAATTCTTGAAGCAATGCAAGCTACATTCTTCTCATCTCAACACTGCAATGGTAAGTGGGGCATTCTAATCCAAGTTGGAGATGATAGTCCCTTAATAGATATTGTATTAAAATCCAGATTCCACTTCTCCATACCTATCATATGTCCATTTACAAACCATGAGCCACCTGAATGGACTGATTCAACTATATCTTCTGATGGAAAAGAACATAAGAACCATCCACCACCCAATGTAGTAAAGTGGAAGTGCCCGAATTGAGTCCATTGCTTCCTTATCTCCCAAGCCACCAAATGAGAAGGTATAACTTTCCCAAATACCTTAATTACCAATGAATTGGCTAAATTTTTTGAGTTCCTCTTCTCAATATCTTCATGTAACCTGACCGTAATACCGACTTCAGAGTACACAACTTCTTCTTCTTTGAAATCCAGCTTAATGTAAGGTTTATTACTCCAAGGAATTCACATTACCCAGACCAAATGAGCTTCTTGGCATTCCATTAGGTAGCTTATCTATGATCATCTCCTTCCTCATTTCAGTTTCTGAATGAATATTTTTGTCAAATAAATTCCGAGAATTCTCATTTATCACACTGCGACTAAGTCCAGGGATTGCATTTGAATTCCCAAAATGATTAACAAATATTTTCATTCCAGAAGTTGATGTAGTATTAGCAGAAGGAAAAGCTATGGAATTAAAACTATTAGGAGTAACCAAATTCAAACCTTCATCTATAGCCTTTCCTTTACCTTCCACATGTTGAATTATCTTAGGAGATATTTCAGAAACCTCCTTAATCACCAAAGGTCCTTGACGTTTAATCAAAGGATTTTGAATTCTATGTAAGGAATTCAAATTCATCAAGCCATCTCCCGAAACATTATTTTTTGATTTAACCACTAGCGAAGGAGACCTCGACTTCGATGACGTTGACTTCCGTTGATCTTTAGATTCCATATCCACATTATGCCCTTGCCGGCGGTAGTCTGCCGCCATAGTCCACATTCGTCCTTGAGAATCAGGAATAGAATGCGAGAATGAAAATTTTTAAATTTCACAAATTTCTCTCTCTAACGGCTCAACTCGATTCACTGAGTAGTTGGAGTTAAAGTAATTCAAAGAATGTTTACTTACAAACACTTGTATTGTCTACTACAATTACAATAATTATCCTTAAAAAAAAAGTTTTGAAGGAGTTTCAATTACTTAATTTACAACAACAACAGCAATAACATAAAGCCTTTATCCCACTACATGGGGTCAGCTACATAAATTCTTTTTCTCCATTCTCACTATGTGGGGTTAGCTACATGAATCCTTTTTCTCCCTTGTGTTCTATTAAAATTCAAATTCTCATTTAAATGTAATAAATAAAGAACATTTCTAATATTCTCTAACCAAGTCACTTTAGGTCTACCTCTACCTTTCTTAAGTAAAATCTAATACCTATACTTTCCTGACAAGGTCATCAGAAGGCCATTATTTTTTGTGACCAAAACATTTAAGTTTACTCTCTCTAATCTTGTCTTCCACTAGAGCTACTACAGCCTTTCATGAATATGCTCATTTTGTATCCTACCTCTAAGAGTAAAGTATATCATCCACCTGAACATCCTCATCTCTATAAACCATAACTTAATATTTTGCTTATTTTTAATGGCCAACATTTGGCAAGATAAAGCATTGCAAATCTCACCACAATCTTATAGAATTTTCCCTCAAGTTTGAGGAGATCTTTCTATCACATATAAGCCTGATGAATTCCTACACTTCAACCATCCAACTTGTATTTTGTTGATAATATCCCCATCTATTTCACTATTACTCTGTATAGTAGAACCAAGATATATCTAAAATGTGTAATCTTCTTAAAGAATTTGATGCCCAAAGTCACAATCTTTTCACTGGGTCTATTAGTACTAAACTTACACTCTATATATTAAGTTTTAGATTTACTCAAGCAAAAACCTTTAAACTCTAAGGTAGACCTCCATAATTAATGTTTACCTCAAATCCCTCTCTAGTGTTATGAAGAAGAAGAATATCACTAGAAAAAACCTTTAGACTCTAAGGAACATACTCTTGTAAATGTCTAGTAAGAACATCCATGTCTAAAGAAAAAAAGATATGGTCTTATGGATGATCCTTGATTTAATCCACCTAAAATAGGACAATACTTAGTCAAATGATAATTTGTTTGAACACAAGTAATAGCTCTTGCATACAGATCTTTAATGATTTAAATATATGCATTATTAGCTCCTTTATTTTTAAGAACTCTCCATAGAACTTATTTTGGAACTTTATCATTTGCTTTCTCTAAATTGATAAATATCATATGTAGATCTTTCATATTATCTCTATATTTCTCCATTAAACCTTTCAATAAATGTATGACTTCCATAATTAACCTACCCGGTCTAAATCCAAATTTATTTTGAGAAATATTAGTATAATGCTGCAACCTATGCTCCATAACTCGTTCCCATTATTTTGAAAGTATGACAGACTAACCTATTTCCTCCATAATTCACACAATCTTGTTCATCACCTTTATCCTTAAAAATAAGAATTAACACACTCATTCTCCATTCATATGACATCTTTGTAGTCTTCAAAATAGTATTGAAAAGCTTAGTAAGCCAAGAAATTCCTTCGCTCTTAAGCATTTCAACACCTATATCGGAATATCATTGTTGGTGGAATTTTGAAAATAGGTTTTGAAAAGCATTAGTTTTCTTTGGGAATTTTAAAATTTAGATTGAGTTCTAATTCTAGAAGTCGAATCAACTCGTTTGAAAAAGTATATCACCCTGAAGGAAGGAAATAAAGTTTCATAACGGTGTTCAGACTTAGAATTATGAAACTCATCATGAATATCATGGCCAGATTCTAAAGAGAACTTCACATGGCCCCGAGGGGACAAGGTAAAGTTCAACTAAATATCTAGTTATGATATTCAAGACGTATGACTGTCGAATTCATATCCAAAGCCTTATCAGAGATGGATGTATCTCCCCAGAGGGAGATAACACCTTTCAATGATAATTCTTATAATATAATAACGACAATCATTCTTTAACTTTTCTCAAAGAAATCTAAGAATATTTTTTTTAAAAGATTAATTTTGAAATCAGTGCATGTGGTTCCAAATCTCCTACCAGGGCAAGCCCTCGTAGTTAATTACAACGTAAGGAGACAGTGTCCCCTGCGAAAACTCTCGATTGAAATAAGAATGAAATTTTATTAGATTTTCTAGGAGTGATATCAAAAAAATGAATAGGATTTTTTGGAAAATCAAAAGGGAATGGATCAAGGTTGAACATTGATTAACAGAATCGAGGGAAGAGGGGTAGGGGACACCTTGAGATTCCAGAACCATCCGGAAGTGCCCAACTTAATCTAAGTGTTGGGCTTTATGTCTTAGGATCGAAAGAAAACTTTAATTGAAGTTGAGCATCTTATTAGAAATTTGGGGTCTTATAATCAAAGATCTGCCCTGGATCCTAAATATAATTTGGACACTGGACCATAGTCGTCCGAACCTAACTAATGCAGTGTAATGTCTGGACTTACCCCAGCCTGGATTGGGGAGCCAGCTAACCACCTAATCGATTTAAAAGAGATGAGTCCGGTCTTTTATGAAAGAGTGGTAAGGACGTTGTACTTAAAGTTTTGGAGAGTCGGGGCCGACTTCTAGAAATTTTCCTAATTGGCCCCTTCGACTTATGTTGGGTGCTAAAATGCTAAAATTTATGCAATTAAAATTTTGACTCTTTTTATTTCTATCTAATGCAATGCATGCTGGTCGACAACTTCCAAATCAAGTATGCTTAAAATTTTAAAAAAATTGGCTTATAAAATAATTTTTTATAAGACTGGACTTCCCCAGGTCCGGCACCTCGTCCTCATAGGTCAGACTATCCGGACTCTACCCGCAGGCGGGGAAGGGTCTAAAACAAGGAGAGAATATTGCAGAAATATGCATGCGACCCCGGGATCGATCCCCGGATAATTCCCTAGATTCGTTATCTTTCTATGTTATTTAGGCTCACTAAAATTTTAGACCTTTAAGATTTCAAGTAGAAAACTTTCACACCCTCACGAGTCTCACGTATCCAGGCGAAAACAAAAACGGCACACAATCGCCAAAAAACTAAGAAAAGCAGACAATCCTAAAGGCAATCAATTCATCACATCAAATATAAATTAACTAATTAATAAATGTCCATAGGAAAAGTTGCCTTGCTTATTACAAACCAGAATTTTGCAGAAAGTAAAGTGGCCGGGCACCTCTGACAACAACCCGGATTTTAAACCTAGTAATGATGCAAGTAGTTTTGAGTGGGATGCTCTCAATCTTCAAGTCTTCAATCTTATTTTTCTTTGGACTCCTTTTCTTCAAACTCCTTGGATTCTTCGTGGTAAACTACCCAAATGGATAAGAGGGCACTTCCCTTTTAAGGGGAAGGCCACTCTTTCCTTTTTGGGTATAGAAAAAGTATGATCCAAATTTGGATTCCCAAATGGAGAAGGAATGTTTCCCAAAGGGGCATCCTTTCCTTTTTGGAACCCAAACTTTGGACCTGTATATCCCAACTCAAAATTAACTTTCACAACACTTGACAATTACACAAATTACATTTATTTGAAAATAAAATCTAGACTCACCTGCAGGGTTATCCTAAGCAGTTAATAAATGAAAGCAATTATTCCCAAGCAGTTATATTTGTACAAAAAAATAAGTAAACACACTGGCCACGCTCTTTTTATTTGGGGGCTTTAGCAGCTGAAGCACTTGTGCAAACATTTATAGCAATTAATATTTTTTATTGATTTAGCCCCCTTTTATTGCCCTGCATGGGCATGGCCACCTACAGAAAACTGTGTGAACGTCCAGATCGTACCTAACCTAAGGGTAATCTATTCGCCAAACACATCAATCCATCCACAGAGTGCAGAAAAAGTAAGCAGACACAGCAAAGTAATTTCATTCACAACATGCAGTGAAAACCATTAAAAATCTGGCACACAGCAGTAAAGTAAACACCGGCCTAACCTAGATCTAGAGTTGGTTGTCTTAGCACATCATCTAAAGTGTGTGTAAAAGGTCGTGTGGCTGGGGTAGGTCCAAAAGTGGGTGATTAGTTAAAGTTGCCTAGAAAAGTTCTTAATTTGTTATGGCTTAAAAGGGGATTTAGAATAAAATTTAAGTATTGATAGATTGAGATTTTTAATTAAATATATTTTAAAAGTTAATTGATTACTACCTTTGTTTCACACCGAGGCCGTGAAGTTTATTTCACCTTCCTTGGGGCTAAGCTAATAGCCTCGTAGGCCTGGGTTACCTAGTAGCAATCAGGGTTGATTAAGTTATTTTAAGTTTGTTGTAATTAAGAGACATGAATTAATATTAGAAAGGGTTTCTTG
>NW_021319154.1:263037-282575 GCF_001605985.2 Dendrobium catenatum | reverse complement strand
CTTGAATTAATTTGGATTTGAATTGAATGAAGTTTGAGAATTGAATTGATCAAGGGTAGGGATTAACTTGAAGTTGGAGTTGATCATAGATAAAGATTGATTTGAGTCTAGATTGGTCCTAGGATCTAGAGGGGTTCTAGGATCTAGGATCTAGAGGGGTTCTAGAATTTGGGATATAAAAGAATCTTGAGCTCTAGAGTAGGCCCTAAGGTCTTGGATCTAGAAAAGAATCTTAAGCTCTAGAGTAGGCCCTAAGGTCTTGGATCTAGAAAAGAATCTTAAGCTCTAGAGTAGACCCTAAGGTCTGGCTCTAGAAAAGAATCTTAAATTCTAGAGTGGATCCTAGGATCTAGGATTGATCTGGAGTTTGGAAGGGCCTTAGTGACCTCATACAAAAATGAGGTCAACAATTATCAGGTCCAAAACCTTCTCCACACTTCATTTTCCTTAAAGCCTCTCTAAGTTTGATTTTACTAATATGCCTATAAAAATAAAAATCTTTATTTTCAATTAGGGTGCTAAGGTCACTGAAGTCAATCATATTTTTACATTCTTCAATAAAAAGTTTAGCAAATATCTCATCCACTTTTGTTGAATATTATCTTCTAAAGAAAGTAATTTTTTATCCTTGTCCTTAATGCACTTCATGTAAACAACATCCTTACTACTCTAATCTCTTTGTTTGGCTAACTTATACATATATCTCTCTCACCCCTTAATATTAAATATTATATATATATATATATATATATCATTAAAAGCTATGATCTTTTAATCGCACATTGCTTTTTTTAGATTCATTATGTTCCTCTTTATACCTTTCCAAATTATCTATATTTTTACATCTAAACAAATGTTTATAAAAAATCTTCCAATTATTTCACTTTTCTTAAACTTTTTAGATTCCACCACAAGATATTTTTACTATTAGGAGCTTTTCTCTTTGACACTCCAAGCACATCTTTGCAATATTCTTAATGTCACTAGCCACTATTTGTAACATAACATTAGCACCCTCATACATAGAAAAAATCTTAAGATATAAATGTTTACTCTCAAAAATTTTTTGTTAACATTTTTTAAATACCACTAGAATATCGTTTTACTTTTTTTTTTTATTTTCTGCCCCTTTATCTTACAGTCCAAAACAAATAATTTATGTTGGGTACATAAATTTTCATTTAAAATAACTTTATAATCTTTGCAATCTAAATGATATACTTTTCATATAATAAAATCAATTTGAGTTTTATTATATCCATTTTTGTAAGTGACAAGATGCTTATCACTATTCTTAAATAAGGTATTAGTAATTAAAAAAATCATAAGCTTACAAAAATCTAATATGGTCTGGCCACCTTCATTTATCATTCTTAAATATGGCCACCATTAATGCTATTAAACTCATATACATATCAACCAATGTGTTCATTTAAATGTCCTCCAATAAAAACACTTTCTTTAAGGATATCAATTGTATTAATTCTTCTAAATTATTTCAAAATTTTAATTTTCAACTTATATTCAAACCTACTTTAGGATCATAAGCACTTATAATATTAACAATCTACCCAACAACAAAAATCTTTAAAACTATAATTCTATCTACAGTTTTACTAACTTTTATAACATTATCCTTTAAACACTAATCTATAATCATACCTACACCATTTATAGTACGACTCATACCCAAATACCATAGTATAAATACTAAACTATCAATCTCCTTAGCTTTCTCTTTAACCCATTTTATTTCCTGAATGAACAAAATATTTATCTTCCTATGAATCATAATTACTATTAACTCCACTATTTTTTCTGTAAGGGAGCTAAAAGTTTATTAGTGATGTTAGGCCCTATGAACTAGCCCAAGGCTAATTGAAAGAGAGAGGTGAATTGGCATTTTAAAAGATCTTTAAACCAAAGACAACAAACCAAGATCACCATAAAGAAATCTACGATGTGGAAAAAGTAAATGTGGAAGTAATAAAGGAAGGAATACACCAGATTTATAGTGGTTCGATCAAATCTTGACCTACGTCCACTTCTTGGAGGCACCCTCCAAGTATTGTACTACAAAAGTGTCTCTCCTTTAGCCCCCACAGCTAGGCGGAGAAGCCCTTACAAAATCACTTCCACCTTCCCCGGTGCGGCGGAGTCGTCGGGTCCTTTGACACCAAAGAGATCTTCTTCTTTGGAAAACTTTCTCAAGACAAGCCTTGAATCCGATGGTATTAAGGTGCAAGCCTGCCGAAGCAACCGTGTGGAATCCCCCTACACACTCCCTTGAGTCCCCCCTCACAGGATCTTCTCCCTCTCAGACTTCACCCATTCTTCACCCATTCCTCACTCCCTTTTAAGCTCTCTCTTCAAGTTTCCCCCAAAAGAACGAAGCTATAATGGCTGCCAAAGACACTTACCAAGTGTCATGTCATAGCTTCAATAGAAGATCTTAAAACGAGCTCATTAATGCAAGTTGCCAACTATATTGTCAAGGATGATATAGTCATCCTGTACGATTAGTACAATTTAAGCCAAATCAGTAGGGCTGATTTGAGGTGATCATAAGAAATTTGTTCATATCATCCCGGACGATATATATATCATCCTGGATGATTAGTATAAATCATGGAATATCATCCTGAACATCTCCCTAAAAAAGAGCTGTCTGATATCCAATCGTCTAGCATATCGTCCCATATCATCCAGCGCATCGTCAAGGACAATCCTGCGATCGTCCAAGACGATTTAATCAAATCAATCAGCCTTTAATGCTTTCTAAAGATACTAGATCAATTTATACATAATTGAGTTAGATCATACAAGATGACATGGATATCATCTTGGTGGATTTCCTAAAATAAAGAATACCTAAACTGATCATGGCGGGTTATTCTTTCTTAATTGGACCTATCGTCCAGGTCGATACAAGTATCATCCAGGGCAATTTTAATGATGGTTGCCTTAGTGAGGATGCCCTAATTAGGGTTTTTACTTTTGGACTGATCATCCAAGACGATATAAATATAGAAAGTTTTAGGGAACAGTAGAGAATCTTCAAATTTATAAAACATCAGGTGCCACACCAAAAAATACATTAGCCTCAAGAAAGGAAAAAAGGGTACAAACTAACTCAGACCTAGTCTACCCAAACTTGAGCTAGTTCTAATTTACAGTCTGATCGTGTGGACCTAAAATGTCAGTAGATAAAGTAGTAGTAGAGGAATAAGAGTGTTTACTATCATCAAAATCATAAACCATGAAAACATATCCACAACAAACTCCCCCTTTTTGAAGATGACAAACATTATGATTTGAATTTGCAAATATGAAACATTTTCTCCTAATCTACCCCTCACTAAAATAAAACTTTAAAAATAGGGGAGATAAAAAAAATTTGTTATTTTTAATTTTTTGAAAGGAAAAACACAAAAAAGATAAGAATTCAATAATACGTTCTCCCCCTTTGAAATTATCAAAAAGAAAAGGGGCACAAACAATAAAAATGATTAAAAGAGAAAAATGATCCCTGATCTAGTGAACAAAACAAATATTCCTAAAATGAGAAAGTTACCTCTTGGTTTTAATCAAAAACTTACTAGAATTGTGTTGACAACACATAGCCCAGAAAAGGTTAGAAATTCAGAATTTTATAATCCAAACTCAAGTTCTTTAAAAAGGCTCAAAAGGTTTTTAATTCAATATCTAAATCAAGGAATAAATTAGAGAAAGAAACAATCATTTTCCAAAACTCCTTCCAAAAAATATATTTAATGGAGGATTAATGCACGAATTATTGAATCAGGAATTATGATTTTCAACTCAAGTATGGAAAATATCAAGGGTTTTCTTAAGCTTTGAATAAAACAGAAAAGGTAAGCATACTCTTTGTGGGCTCATTTTATGCCTCTTTTCAGTTTTTGGCACACTTATGCATTTATTGCTTTTGATACACTTTGTGTATCTTTCTCAATTTGGCATGATTGCGCATCTTTTGATTTGGCATCATTGGCCACTTTTTTATTTTTTTATTTTTGATTTGGATCAATTTGCCTTCCATTTTTTTTAAAATATGCTACCTTTCTAAAATTTAAAAATAAAAATAAACCCATTCTATTGACATAACGAACTACTTGATTAGAAAAATTATGAGGTCGATTTAACAACTTGCAAAAGTTTCCTATGCGATAGATAAAATGTAGGGAGATGAAAAAGTTTAGTTTCAAAATCCAATTTAAAATATGATAAAAATTTTAAATCAAAAGTAGAATAACCTCTTTTTTAAAATAGAGATTGAGCGTCAAAAACATGAGTTTCCTTCCATTGACTGTTTTTAGAGAAGTCAATCATAACTTACCAAAGATTTCAAGAAAAAATAAGAAGTAGATTTTTTTTTCATTTTTAAAAAAGTGAATGTGTGTGTTGATCAGAGAAAAACTTTCACGAAACAAGTAAAAAAAAAATCAAAGAATACACAAAGATAAAAACACAGAATAAAATCGAAACAAAACAAACAAAAAAAGAGAAAATAACTAAAAATAAAACACAACACAAACACACAAACAAGGCTTTTAACCATTATCTTTCTCCTAGTCCGATGCTTCAAAAACCAGGTCTGCCTAAGAGATTTTTTTCTTTTCATTATTTCCCCAGTTTAAAATTTTCTTCGCTTTACCCTTTTCTTTTGCAGGAAGAATTCTTAAATTAGGGCACTATTTTTTCTTATGTCCAGGCTTCCTACATCGAAAGCAAATAACGCTAGAAGAAATATTAACATCCTTACCATTTTTACCTTTATTCCTTTTTTGTTGATGCTTATGCTTTGGTGAGCTTTTTGATTTGCTTGACAAGTCATTGCATTCGTCACCAACTAAGCTATCTTTTTTCGTATCTTTAGCTTTTAGAACAATCATTTCACCTGCATCCATAAGTCTTTGACCCAAACTTTGCTCGTAGGCAATGAGTGAGCCAATCAAATTATCAATAGAATATTTATTCAAATCTTTTGATTCACAAATAACAACTAGTTTAGCATCAAACTTATCTAGTAGATTATGAAAAATTTTGTTAACTTTTTCAAAATTTGAAAATTCTTTTCCTAAAGCATGCAATGATGTCACAATTTGAATAAAGCTAGTATTCAAGTCTAAGATTGTCTCAAAAGGTTTCATGAAAAATAATTCATAATCATGCATTAACATATTCAACTTAGATTGCTTGATTTCACTAGTGCCTTCATATATGGTGTGTAGTTTATCCCAAATTTCCTTACCAGTAGTGCACGTGGATACTAACATAAAGTCTTCAGAATTTAAAGTGCAAAAAAGCAATTTAATGATTTTGCATTCAATTGAGAATTGAGTTGTTCTTCCCTGTTGCATTGATTAAAAGGAATATCAGTTTTATCTTCATTTATAGCACATGACGGTGATGAATAACCAGTTAATATCATATGCCACATGCGAAAATCAATTGATTGTAAGAAAATAGTCATGCGAATTTTCCAAAAATCAAAGGTAATATTTTCAAATAAAGGTGGTATGGTAATTGAATAGCCTTCCGCAATATTATGATTAGAAAAATTATCCATAGATTGAAATTCAAAAGTTTTTAAAAACTATATTTTAGGAACACTGCTCTGATACCACTTGAAAGTTCATTAGGGATGTTAGGCCCTATAAACTAGCCCAAGGCTAATTAAAAGAGAGAGGTGAATTGGTATTTTAAAAAAATCTTTAAACCAAAGACAACAAACCAAGATCACCATAAAGAAATCAACAATGCAGAAAAATTAAATGTGGAAGTAATAAAGGAAGGAACACAGCAGATTTATAGTGGTTCGGTCAAACCTTGACCTACATCCACTCCTTGGAGGCACCCTCCAAGTATTGCACTACAAAAGTGTCTCTCCTTTAGCCCCCACAGCTAGGCGGAGAAGCTCTTACAAAATCACTTCTACCTTCCCCGGTGCGGCGTAGCCACTGGGTCCTTTGACACCAAAGAGATCTTATTCTTTGGTGAACTTCCTCAAGACAAGCCTTGAATCCGATGGTATTAAGGTGCAAGCCTGCTGGAGAAACCATGTGGAATCCCCATCCACACTCCCTTGTGTCCCCCCTCCCAGGATCATCTCCCTCTCACACTTCACCCGTTCCTCACTTCCTTTCAAGCTCTCTCTTCAAGTTTCCCCCAAAAGAACGAAGCTATAATTGCTACCAAAAATGCTTACCAACTGTCATGTCATACCTCAAATATAAGATCTGAAAATGATCTCATTAATGCAAGTTGCCAACTTTATCGTCCAGGATGATATAAATATCATCCTGTATGATTAGTACAATTTAAGCCCAATCAGCCAGGACGATTTGAGATGATCATAAGAAATTTGTTCATATCATTCCGGATATAATTAATATCATCCTGGACAATCAGTATAAATTTTGGAATATCGTCCTGAACATCACCCATAAAAAGTGTTGTCTGATATCCAATCGTCTAGCATATCGTCCTGTATCGTCCAGCACATCATCTAGGATGTTCTTGCGATTGTCTAGGATGATTTGATCGAATCAATCATCCTTTAATGCTTTTCGAATATACTAGATCAATCTAGTCATAATTGAGTTAGATCGTCCAAGATGATATGGATATCATCCTGGCCGATTTCCTAAAATAAAGAATACTTAACAGATCATGGCGACTGATTCTTTCTTAATTGAACCTATCATCCTGGCCAATACAAGTATCGTCTAGACCGATCTTAATGATGGCTTCCTTAATGAGGATGACATAATTAGGGTTTCTACTTTTGGACCGATCATCTATGATGATATATAAATATCATCCCGAACGATGTTACCAAAAATAGAAAGCTTTAGGGAGCAGCAGAACATTTTCCTAGTTACAAAACATCACGAGCCACACCAAAAAATACAATAGACTCGAGAAACAAAAAAGGGTACATATTGACTCAGACCTCATCTACCCAATCTTGAGCTGGTTCCAAATTGCAGTGTGATCGTGTGGATCTAAAAAGACAGTAGATAAAGCAGTCGTAGAGGAATAAAAGTGTTTTCTATCATCAAAATCATAAACCATGAAAACTGATCCGCAACAGGATCCTATATTACAAGTTTATATACTATTATATGTTTCATGGACTATCTTCTTTTCCTACATCCATCTTTGATGTGGAAAACCTAGCCTATTTAATATAGCACCCGGGCGCTGATGCATATGCATCTCTTGGATTAATGGAACGTAACTGTAATATGTGTCTGAGTGATTATCTTTTATATTAATTCTTTTCAGAACATATCCATCACTAATTACTTAGTCAAGCATAAATAAATAAAGGATAGATTAAACCTTCAAACTTCAATGCCAGTCCAAACTCCAAAAGTCTCTCATCTTACAAAAATCATAAAAGAGTAAATAAAGTATGTAATGTTAAAACTTCCTAATTATAATTCTTCTCTATAAATTTGGTATATGTCAAATACTATGCCTATGTTTGAAATATAATAATAATATATACATTGTTTTACCTACTTTCCAATTCCTAAGCTCCACATTACACCTAATTTTAACAAAACCTAGGATCACGATGAGTATTAAGTATAGACCTGGCATATTGAAAATATTATTAATATATTGATGAAGTGAATTCTTTAGTGCTCCATATTTTATTTTCATAATCAATCCAAAACTAGAAAATTTAGCCATACATAAAAAATAAGTGAAGCAAACTTATTTTTATTAATGACACAAAAGAAAGAAAATATAGAAAAAAGATATCACTGAATAGGTTCAATGATTAGCTCGACACTCTCCCTTAAAAATATAAAATTGCTTCCACAAACATTGACCAAACACTTTTATAAAGTGGATCTATTGCTCTCTGAATTCCCTTAGTTATCACTACTGAAATTACAGAGAAGTACTATGAAAACTAAAACTAACTAAGTGAATAAACACTCTTACTAATATTAAAAATATATGATTTATAAAAAACATATAAAGAAAATAGGATCTAGAAACTTGTGCTGCGGTCCTCTAGATACTTTCACTATGGTGCCCTTAAAATGAACTAACACTGCAGTGCTTAAGAATTTCCTTCTCTATGGTGCTAGCTGATGTTTACCCTCTATTTAATGAATTTACACATCGATTCACATATAGATCATGTCCTAGCCAATTACTATTATAGCACTACAACTTTGCAAAACGTTAAGCGCTGTAGCATCAGCTTGGCACACTCCTCAGCTTGGCAGCACTAAAAAATTAAACTATGGCACTATGCAGATAGATATGGTGCTTTGCAGCACTAACTTGTCTAATTTCAAGGCACTATCAAACATAGATTGGGAATTGCCACATATATACTGTGTACTCAGTAGATGTGAATGATGGTGCCACTACGATATAGTGTCTAATGTCGCGGTGTTGTAATGTACTTGGAGTTTCATACCTTTCTTATATTTTTCATGCACAAAATAATTAAAATGACATGGTTTCACTAGAAATTTAACAAATAGAATATAAAATTATTTATGCTCACCAAATTCTCCCCAACTTAAAATGAAGCTTGTCGTCGAGCAAATAAAATTATGTAATTTGATTAGGTGATTAAATAAAAAAAAAATTTATAATCTAAAATTATTAAAATATATGCTAGTGCATCATTATCTAGAATTATTTAAAATGAACAAGGCTATACTTCTAATTTGAAAAAAATACTATTTGTTAAACTAATTAATCATTCTAATTACAACCCAATTTAAATTATATGTTATACAATTAATCATTAACTTTTAATTATTGAAGTTAATAATTTACTTTGAATAATTAGATATGATTGTGGTTAAATTTATACTTTCCCTAGTTCATCATCCCTTACTTTATCCCTCAGATCTTATAATTTTTTATGGATAAGATTGTATTTGCAATCTTAAGTTTTCAGTAATATAAATTTTTTAATAGACTTATCTTTTGATTTTGATTTTTTTTTTCATTCGCTTTAAAAAAAAAGAATTTTATATTTACTTTTCTTTTTCTTTTGTGGAGTACATAATTAATGATTTTTAATATCAACTTCTACTTTAGACCTTCATACAATACTAATGTTTTTAATGTAAGGACCAAATGAGATTAATAATTCCATATTCAAGTTAGCTATGATTATAAATTTTAATCTACTCATATCTAATTTTTAATACAAATTATTCTTCTTCTAATAAAAAAATAATTTTGTAAAGCCATAGCTTATAAATTCAAATTAGTAAAATAACTCAAATAGTTAAATGAGTTACGTATTAGTTTTTTCAAAGTATGAAGTATAAATAAAGTTTATTAAAATTAGGATCTAACATTTAATTATTATCATAATTATACATAATTTTTAAATATCCTTTTTATACTGGTTAATTAAATAATAAATACATAAAAGTAATTGAAGGATAATAACAATTTAAGAATATTGGGAATTTGGTAATTTATAAATAAAATGCATAAACAAACACTACAAATATATGTTTTGATAAGAATGTTAAAAGGCACATAAAATATATGCAAAAAACATGAGATAAAATTCATAAAATAACGGGTACTCGCATAACAAATACATTGGTTAAAAGTTCGTGAAGGTAATTAAACATTATAGAATTGGCCCGAACCACACCAATAGAGGGGTGAATTGGCAATTTTAAAAACCTCTCAATATAAACACAAACTTTTTTTTTATCCACAACACAACTTATGAACTTAATTAAGATAAACAACTCAAAATAACAGTCAGATGTAATACAAAAAAAAATTTATATGATTAAAGCTTTTCTCTTTCTTTTTTTATTTTTAACACATGTAAATATTCTTATTGCAAAAAGTTTTAAACTCTGTAAAATTGATTGATAAGATTGAAACCAATAAACTTAAGCTGTAAAGAAGGTAAATTACAAGAAAATGAAAACATCGAAATATAAAAAAAAAATAACATAATAAATTTTAAAGTGGTTCATTCAAGCTTAACTTATGTCCACTCCCTCTATTCCTTCGCTTTAAATATTGAACTAACATAAAGTGACTCTCCTTTTACTCCCACAGCAATGCAGAGAATACCTTACATACTTTCTTTCTCCAAACCTATTGCGACGGAGTATCAGAAGCTATGTCACCTTCTCTGTTATGGAAAGAAACCTTGAATCATTTTTCTCCCTCCTAGAGAGGCAGAGAACCCAAACCTTTTTTTCCCTTCTTGAGAAGTCAGTGTACCTCCAATATTTTTCTCACTCTTAGAGAAGACATGGTACCTCCAATCTTTTTCTCCCTTCTAGAGAAGGTAAAGTAACTTGATGACTTGAATTCAAAGCCTCTTTCGTAAGAGATAATTGAAGGACTCACCAAGGCCACTGGAGGAGCAAGGTTATAGCTAGCCTGGAGCAACCATGTTATCCCCTCACACTCAACCTCACCTTCTCCTTCCTCTCAAACCATGATTTTCTCTATAAATCACCTCTCTCATAGTTCATTCAGATACCACACAATCCTCTCTTATTTCTAAGAGATTCTTCAAACATTGCTTACGTATTAGGTTTCAAGAAACATTAAAAATTCAAGGTTGCCATCTTTGTTATTACATTATAATTAGAATTCGTACTGTACCATCATTTTAAAATCTATACACATCCGTTATGATACAAAAAGCAATTTTGATGAACTATTCAACTTTATGAACATATTATATAATACAAAACTGAGATCATCTAGTATGACCTGTTTACTTTCTCTTTATTTGTACAGGATGATTCCTGGTATAATAAGAAATCATCTCTATCAATCTTCCCATACTACTCTCATCATAGAATATGGGTATTTCATTTTTAGTGATTCATCCAATAAGATGTGAACATTATACAATATAATTAGTTCAAAAATTAAGGTTTCATTTCGTATGATCTTTAAGCTGACCAAACATCCTATGGTACGATTAGCATCATACAATATGATTGGCCAACATTACTAAAAAGTTGATTTTATTGAATAATTTTAGTGGTTAGTTCAAGTAAGATTTTAAATTTTTGTACAGAATGATTCACACTATATAGTATGATTAGTACAAATTTTAAATTTCAACGATCTTACTTAATTAGTCTGATTGCAAAGGTTTTTAGATAGTAACAAATCATACAATATGATCTTAATTATACAATATGATTATTTTGTAGAGATTAATTATCCAATTAGTTATTAAGCCCATTATTCTTATAATTGATTATTTAATACGATTGTCAGTCATACAATGTGATTAGTAAGAAAATTAACTTTAAATTTTTCTCACTCCCCTTATGTGTGTGTGCATAGCCACCCAATTGCAATTAATCATATGTGGCTAGACTAAAAAAATAGAAAATAAAAATAAAAGTATAAACTCTTTTCTTTATTTGACATCCTATTCTACCCAATCTTGAGTTTCTAGTAGCCTTAAGCAGTGCATATTTTATTTGTAAAGTTAGTTATCACAAAAAAAAAAGAATATCCAAAATATCTATAGAGAAAAATAACAATTAAATCAATAATGTTCATAATAATAAAAGTCATAGACTAAGGATCCTGGATTACAACATGTTTTTTTTAGGGGTAACCCTCAAAGGGGCCTACGCATTAATTAAAGAAAAAAAGTACACAGTCCTTAATGGGATATCAAGCTCGCTACTTCTCAAAGAGATACAAAAATAAAGAAAAGAAAAACCAAAGAGCTTGAGATTCCCACTAGAAAATAGTATAGAAATCTCTAAGTACATGCTATGGTGCTAACAAGCACCCAAAAAGAAGGAGCTAACAAAAATAATCAGAATGCTCCTTGCAATCGATCCCCTTGGTAACCTTGCTATTATCCACCCAAAAAATAACGTAAAGAAAGACTGATAGGTAAGAACAATATAACAATAAAATGGCTTAAACAAAATATAAGGATAACCCCAAAAAGGATACAGCCGGAACAAGGGTAAACAATCCAAATTCAGGAAAAACTAATTACCAGAGTTGATCTGAACAAAAAAGGTTTACAGCCATTAAAAAACACCAATGCTCCAATCATAAAGACCATACCAGGCAAATAGGTATACTAAAAAAAACTCATCCCATGTCGAGTTAAGAAGATCCAAGAAATGCAAAAGAAACGAAACCGAGCTATTCAGGATCCCAAAATTGCACAACCACAACCTGTACCCAAGCCAACGTCCAGACTAGGAGACGGAATGGAATTACCCTAGAAAGAAGTTAGAGACAACCATCAAAACCTCCTAGTAAGCAACAAAAAGAGGCAGAACAACCAACAGGAAAGAACTGAACTAGATGATCTCAATGCAACAAAACAACCACCGGATAATACCCAATAAGATCTCAATGAACAATCACTAAATAATACCAGATAATATTTCAATGCAGAAATACAACACAATGAATAGAAAACAACCAAACAAATAGGAACAGAATAAATACACCAGCCAAAAACTATGCCTGAGCCGAGAGGCAAACAGAACACCCCAGGAAACTAAACAAGAAACAACAAAAAATGGGAACCTCGCATGCACTAAAAGGAGGCAGAGGCACCCAAACTAATGCTTAACATAAGATAAACAAATTTGATGTAGTCTAATAAGGCCTTTAACAAGAAAAGGAAGCTGAGGAAAAATTAAACTCATTCAAACCGTTAAAATCACAACCCAAATTGGTCATAACTATGGTATAGGCATTCCCCTCTGCCAAAAAGATAGAAAAGGAGCAATTCAGAAAGTTCAATATGACTTTAATGTCCCTTTGAAAGTAAAGCAAAGTAGTTGAACTAATGTTGCCATCCATCACATCGATAGAGTTGTAGTCAAAATAAGAACCCACTTCCAGCACAATATTAGTAAGATAAAGGTTAGCATAGAGACTTAAGCCAGCAAGCACAACATAGTACAAAGCAAAGTTAACAACTCCATAAGCAAAAGGCCTGGAAAACCCTATGATGTAGGTGCCATTATGATCTCTAATGACACCACCACAGCAAATAATATTATGCAATATAGCACTAGCCACATTGAACTTAAAAGACTTGGGATGAGGCTTATTCCAAGTAATGCACCTCATCACCCTACTAAGATTATCCATCTTTGCATTAATACCAAAATTTGGGGAAGTAAATAAAAAGTTCTTGAAGTTCTTAAAAGAGAGTAAATTAGCAGAATAAAGGGCCGCCACTTTATCCTTAACATTTTGAATAATTTTCTTTTAATTCATGCCAACATCATTGAAATGAGAATTAATTCTCTCCAACCAAAGAAACCAAAGGGTAAGAGAGGAAATAAGAATTTTGACATGGCCTTTAGACTTAACACGAACAATCAAGCATATGGTAAATAGAAATCCTAGCAATAAAAAGTAAAAAATGGAAGATGTCTTCAAAATAAGTCTAAACCCTAACAACAACTGGAGATGAAAACATAGTGCATATTGTCAACATGGTAACAGCATTGGCATTTAGAAGGAAAGATAAAACCTCTTTTCCTTAAATTATCATCCATAGAAATAAGCTTGTGATGAATTCTCCAAATAAAGATAGAAAGCATAAAGGGGAAACCTTTATGCCAAATCATTTTGAAAAGCATATAAGACTCAATTTTAGCTCTAAAAGAAGGCCAAGCATCCTTAACTCTAAATATACCATCTTTAGTAAAAGTACAAAGCAACACATCATTAGATTTATTGTTTAGAGGAATCTTTAAAATAAGCTGAATAATAAAGCCAGGAAGAAAAGTAAAGAGTTTCTCCAAATCCTAACCACTACTAAAAAACAAGAAATTAACCTTCACCTTAGAAACGAAAATATAGTTCAATAAAGAATAAATTGACTTGCCATTCTGCCACCAATCTTGCCAAAAGTAAATATTACCATTACCTAGACCCCAAACCTTGGCCATCGTAACACATGGTAAGCAGAGTAGTTGCCAAACTTTAGAGTGGCCTTTACTAAAATAACACATGGTAATATGTCTCCCACCACAATACTTGGCCATCATAAAATTTGCCCAAAGTCTCACAATGGCCCTAAGTTTATACCATAGTTTAAAAGAAAAAGCATATGCCAAATCAAGTATAGTCTTATACCCTAAATCCCCTTTTTGCAAAGACCCACAACATTTACCCCATGAAGACAAATGAATCTTAGAATTTGTCCCAAAAGCTTTCCAAAAAAATTAATTAAAAATTCTATCAATTCTATGGTACACAGTCATAGTAGGGAAAGAGTTTGAAAATTATAGATCGGAATAGGGAAAAGAACACTTTTAAAAAGAATAAGAAGGCCACCAAGGATTAAAAATCAGAATCCCAAGAAGACAATTTGTTCTGTACCACAGAAATTAAGTGAACAAAAAGAAAAGACTTTTTCCTGCCCTTATAGAGAGGATTACACATATATTTTAGATGCAAAACACCTCAAGTAAAACCAATTACATTTTTAATTTCCAAACAACGATCATAAGAAACATTCATAGAAACAATAAAATAGCATTTATGGTTGTTAAAATCCAAACCACTAACCAATTCAAACTAATCAAAGAAGGACATAATTTTATCAATCCTATTCATAGAAGCATTCGAAAATATAATGAAATCATCATCGAAACAAAGATGAGAGATTTTAATACCACCAAAGGTTCTGAGATAGAGATTAAAGCATTTCTCAAATAGATCAGCAAGGCCCCTAGAAAGCTAATCCGCTACAATAATAAAGAGCATAGGGGAAATGGGATCTCCTTGTCTAAGTCCATGAGAGGCCATAAATAAGCCATGACTCTTACTATTCACAATAATGGAGAAAAAATGACTTTCAATACAAGTCTTGATGAGCTTAATAAAATTTAGATCAAAACTAAATAAATTAAGAATATTATAAATAAAATTCCAATTAATATTATCATAAGCCTTAGAAATGTCCAGTTTAATGATCATATTACCACCTCTAGCCTTAACATCTAAGTCTTGACAAAATTCTTGAGCCAACATAACATTGTTAGCAATGGCCCGACCCTTGACAAAACCCATTTGGAAAGGAGATATAAGTTTAGGCAATAAAATAGTTAACTAATTCATCAAGATCTTAGAAAGAAATTTATAAAAAATAGTACATAAACTTATAGGTCTAAAGTCATTCCAGGAATTCACTGCATTCTTCTTGGGAATAAGCTCAATAGAAGTAGAGGAAAAAAACTTCATAATAGGAGTACCATTAAAAAAATCAATAACAACAGAAAAAATATCATTATGAATAATGGGCCAAGTTTTATAAAAGAACTTAGAAATGAAGCCATCAGGGCCAATAATAGAATCAACATTCATACCAAATAAAGGATCTTTCACCTCCTCAAGAGAAGGAGACTTAGATAAGCCAATGTTATCCTCTTGAGAAATAATATTAGGAATAATGGACGGTTTACAATAGTAAAAGAGTTAAATGATTTTGTTAAGATGGTTTTGAAAATAAATGATAGCCAGATTAGCAATCTCATCATTATCCTTAGAAACAGAGCCATCATCATGAGGAATTTTATAAATATAATTAATAGCATATTTCTTATTAACCAAAGCATTAAAATATTTAGTATTAATATCACCTTCCACTAAATGCTTGACAGCCATTTTTTGCTTCCAAAAAAATTCTTCTTTCTCTTGAAGATTAAAAAGCCCATCTTTAGCCTTTCTCGAAAGGCTAAGATTGGACTCAGAGGGATCAAACTTACAAAGATCCTCTATAGAATTCACCATATCATCTGCAAATAAAATATTAGAAAGTAGATATTTAAAAACATTATGATTCCAATAATTCAAAACTTGTTTAAGCCTTTTTAGTTTTAGTCAAAGTCTATTCTTACCCAGTATAAAATCATTAGGGAAAAGGGAGCTTGCTAATTATTCTGGACCACATCAAGAAATGAAGCATGAACAACCACATGTTTTGAAATCTTAATTGGGAAGGGGTACCCTTAGTACTATGCTTAATATTGAAAAGAAGAGGGGAGTCATCAGACAGGGTGTGGCTAAGGTGATCAACCTTCATCAACTCAAAACAATTAAGCCAAGCATTATTAAATAAAACACTATCAAGCCTTTGCCACAAATTCCCTTGATGCCGAGTAAAATCAATGCTTGAAAAACCAATATCAATAAGGTTGCACTCCATCATCATGTCTTTAAATTCCTTCGTCGACTAATATATAGGAAGAGAACCCCCAATACGCTTAAACGGGTTCATAATAGTGTTAAAATCACCCCCAACAAGCCAAGGAAGGTTGCAAATACTATGAAATTGAGTGATTTGATCCCATAAAATCCATCTAGTGTAATGAGAAGAAGCAGCATAAACAAAAGATGCACGACATTAGAAATTAGAGCTTTCTATATTACAATGCAAAACTTGGGTAAAGTCCCTAATGATATTAATTCTAACATAATCTTTCCAAAAAACCCAAATTTTATTGGCAACATTTTACTTAGCATGTTTGTAACCTAAATATTTAGCATTATCAAGTAATTTTTCCACATAAATAAGAGATTGAAGCAAAATGAGAATAAACAAATTATAAATACGACATAATTTTTTAACTCTAAACTTAAATGAAGGGCAACCAATACCCCAAACATTCCAAATAATGGCGTTAAGCATAAAAAACCAAATTAATGTGAAGTATTCAAATGGATACTTCTAGGAGGATGTAAGATAACATTTTTGGGGTTTCTACCTCTCTTACCACGACACTTGGAGAAACTCAAATAATGATCTTCTCTAGCATAACATTTAGCCAAAATATCCACTTACGTATCTGTTAAAGCATCACAAGGGTATTGATCAGTTAAAAGAAGCATACTATCATTTAAGTTACCTGAAGGCCCCTTAGAAAGAGGCTGCTTATCTTCCATATAAAAAACACCATCTTCTTTAGTAGAAATATTACTATGAACACCTCCACATAATTCCTTAACACTCTTAGTTTGGGCATTTGGAGGATTCAGTTGAAGAGACACATCTTCCTCCTGTAAAGGAGGATCAGCTCATTCATGAATAAAATCATTAACTTGCTCATCTACAGACATATATTGAAGAGGATTAGGATAGTTAGTAATAATATCAGAAATAACCATTTGGGGAAAAGTTTTTTGTGAATCATAAGGAATAGATGAAAGAGATGGATCAGGTATAATCTTGGAGCTAATACGTAACATTTGTTCCTCCCCATCAGACAAAATAGGTATAGTTGCCATTAAAGGATCAACAGTTTGAGCAGTAAGTAATTCACCTCCACAATAGGAGGGGGACAACCTGAATAAGATCAGGCTGAATAATACCCTCAATATTACCCTGGGTTATAACTCAATTACCTTCCACCACAATGTGATTCTTTTTTTTTTCTTGAAGAAATGCAAATTGCATTAAGGAGAAAAAAGAAAAGAACTAATTACAAACATCAAAAGGATGATACTCTTCCTTGATCAAACTAACCATCAAGGTAGGGATATCATCAAAAGAAAAGCTATCAAAATAAAAACTATTCTCTAAAGCCATAGTAGCACACAAGTTGGCTACCTTATTACACTTCCTATAAGCATGTATAAAGACAACTTTATTGAAATCATTTTCAAATAAAGAATCTCTTTCCAACTTGACATTCTTGATTCCTTTATTCTGCTTCAAGGAGTTTTGAATGTAGTTGATAACATTACTGTTATCACTTTCCACAATCACCCCTTTATAGTCCCTCATCCAGCTTTTGACATAATCCTTGGCCGAGAGAATTGCTCCCATCTCCAGCTGTGCTATATCCCAATGCATCATCTTCTTCCCAAATGCAAGAATGAACCTTCCATTGCAATCCTGGAACACACTACCAATTCCAGCTAATCCCGAAGTAGTTAAGGAAGCATCAATATTGATTTTCATCCAGTCTTTCGGTGGGGGGCACCAAGAAATTTAAGACTCCCTAAGGAGGTTAGTGCTCTAGTTAGAAAGAGACGGACTAGTCTTAGTAATGGCCAGTGATAGTTCATTAGAAGTAACCACATATGAAGGAAGTGCAGTTTTGCCATGTTTAATCTCATTCCTATTCTTCCAAGATAAGTAAACAATAGTACAATAGATTTGTACAATACCCAGATGATTTGCTGAACTTTTCTTAAGTTCCTTGAGGCAATGATCCAAGGAATTAAAAATAGGAATAGAAATACCCAACCAACAAGCTGATTGATGATTCCAATAAAATATTTGCATTGAACAATGATATGTTCATAGCTCTCCACCATGCCATAACCTCTAGCACAGGAATCATTATCCAGGAGCTTACGGATCTTAAGATATAGGTTGGTAGGAATAGATGAATTCCCAAGTCTCCACCAAAACATCTCCACCTTCTTGATTAACTTGAGTTTATTAATCCAATTATAATAGTCTTCATCAATTAAACTGAATTTTATTCTTAATACTTGCTCAAAAGCCAATCAGAAACTATTCTGCCGGGACAGAATTTCTGCATTTCCAGAAAGTCTTCTCTGCTGGAATCAGCCTGAATACTGCTGATCATCTTAACAAGTTTCGGAAGAAAACTCACCTGAAGCAAATCAATATTCCATTGGCCATTCTCCAACATTAACTGCTTAACACACAGTCCCTCCAAGGCAGCACAATCAGCAAAAGTTGGCTACTGGTTGATACATCTGTCAAGGATCCATATATCATTCAGCACATTGAACTCTTTTCCATTACCAACATTCCATCTAGTAATGTTCTTAAGAAATTTCCCACCATCTAATAAGATCTTCCAAGCTTTATAAGTGACCTTATTTTGAGTACCATTCAAGATACTCTTCCCATATTTAGCTCTCGTAGCTCTATGAAAAATTGTACTAGGTTTTTGAAGAAAATTCCAAGACAGATTTGCTCTTAAAGGTCCAGCCTTCAGCATTGGAGATTGTAATCCCAAGCCTCCCATACTTCTTGGTTTGCATAGATCATCCCAAGCTATGTAGTGAATACCATGACTACCATCATGTTTATCCCAAATAAAACTTTTACAAAGTTTTTCCAAAGTAAGCAACACCTTCTTAGGGATCATGGAGTGTGTTATTAAGATGTTAGGCATGGTCAAAAGAGAGCTAGTGATAAGAGTAACCTTACCACCCAAAGAAAAAAATTTCTTCCCCCAAGTATTGAGTCTATCCATCATATTAGTTAAAATATCATGAAAATTTGTTTCCCTCAACCGATTAAGAGATAACTTTATCCCAAGATAGCTCATCTCCTTGACAACTTTGAAGCTCAAAACTTTAGTAACCTTTTTTCTCATATGATTACTAACAATATTTCCGAAAATAATTTGAGATTTATGTGTATTGATCCTTTGCCCAGTCCAATTACAAAAGTCATCCACAATACTCTTCACCTCCTTAGCAATATCCTTAGAGACTTGTGAAAAAATAATAACATCATCAGCATATAAGAGATGAGT
>NW_021319154.1:247549-259071 GCF_001605985.2 Dendrobium catenatum | reverse complement strand
GATCCTATCAATCAACCATTAATGCTTTCCAAAGATACCAGATCAATTTAGGCATGATTGAGTTAGATCATCCTGGACGATAATAATATCATCCTGGCCGATTTCCTAAAACAAAGACTTCCTAAACTGATTATGGCGGTTGATTCTTTCTGAATTGAGATTATCATCCTAGCCAATACAAGTATCGTCTAGGCCGATCTGTTGACGGCTGCCTTAATGAGGATGCCCTAATTAGGGTTTCTATTTTTAGACCGATCGGCCAGGTCGATAGGACGATCGTCCAGGTCAATGTTATCAAAAACAGAAATCCTAAAGGGAACAACATGAAAACTTCTATGTTACATAAATACAGGTCCCACACCCAATACAATTGACTCAAGAAAGGAAAAGATTACAAACTGACACAAACCTAGTCTACCCAATCTTGAGCTGGTTCTGAATTGCAGTCTTGATTGTGTGGTCCTGAAATGTTAGTATATAAGGCAATCGTATAGAAAAGGAAATGTTTGCTATCATCAAAATCATGAACCATAGATTCGCAACAATCCACAATACTCTTCACCTCCTTAGCAATTTCCTTAGAGACTTGTAAAAAAATAATGACATCATCAGCATATAAGAGATGAGTGATTCTAGGACCTCTAGGAGAGATTTCAATACCAATATTAAGGCCCCTTTCATAAATGGAATTGGATAGCAATTGAGAGCACAAGATATAAAGAAAAGGGGATAAAGGACAACCTTGACGAAAGCCACTATGAGCCATAATCCATTTAGAATTCCTCCCATTTATGATAATAGAGAACCTCACATCAGTAATGCATTCCATAATAAGATTAGCATATCCAGGAGGGAAACCATACCATTTGAGGATGTGATCAAGAGTAGGCCATCCCATGCTATCCCAAGCTTGCTCCATATCAAGCTTCAAAGCCATCATCCCCTTCCTATTTCTGTAAACTTTGAACTTGTGTAAAATCTCCTGTGCCAAGAGACAGTGCTCAGAGATAGATCTCCCAGAAATAAAAGCCATTTGTTCCTCAGTAATCAGCTTGGGCATACACATCTTCAATCTATTCCCTAGCATAGTAGCTACAACCTTGTAATTCGTCTGACACAGGCTAATAGGACGGTAATTGGAAGGAAGCAAAGGATTCTTTACTTTTGCAATCAAAACAATTAAAGTGTCTTTCCAATCTTTCCTCATACAACCATTAGTAAAAAAACTATTGACAACATTCCATAAATCTTTCCAAACTATATCCCAATAGTATTTATAGAAAGAGGAACTAAGACCATCCATACCTGGGGAACGATTGTTCCCTTGCTGGAAAACTGACTTCTTAAGCTCCATCACCAAGAAATCTGAGCTAAGAACCTGGATATCCTCATCATTTATCTTCTGGTGAGCCAAAATATGGGCCAACCTGATAGTTGACAGCTTCTATTCTTCCATTTTGATTCAAAATGTTGAATAAAAACCTTTTCAATTTCCTCTTCTTCAATTTGCATCATATTGTAAGCATCTCTAATTTGGTTTATACTATTACCATTCCTTCTAGCCGTAGCAAAATTATGAAACAAATTGGAATTATAATCACCTTCCTCAAGCCACCTTTCTTTAGCTCTTAAATTCCACCATGTAGCTAACCTCTCCAAGGTAACATTAAGTTCATGAATTTTACTTCTAAGTAAAATCAGGTCTTGAGCTGACCAATCATTCCCCACAGCTTCTTTAGATTGTAATTCAAGAATTTCCATCTTCAGCTTTACTTTAAGTTCATTTAGATCTTTGCATTTGCTTTTACTCCAAAAGAAAATAGCTTTCAATGTTCTATTAATATTCCTTTGTAGAACCATACCTTCCTCCCCAAAGTCATTCTTCATCCAAGAGTGATAAACAATGCTTCTAGCCGCTGTATACATCCTCCAAGTATCTTCAAATCTAATGATTTTAGACTTTATATGCTCCTTTTCGTTGACATTGAAGGTAATAGGACTATGATCCGAAGCCACCCTTGCAAGATGCCTAGTAGCAGCCGAAGGAAGCAATTTTAGAGCAGTAGAATTCAACAGACATCTGTCAAGCCTCTCCCAAATCCTAGATGTCCCTTCCTTATTATTACACCATGTATACCTTGGACAAATAATCCCCACATCGTGAAAGTCACAACTAGTCATGAAATCCTTCATATCTCTAGGTCCTTTGGTAAAAAGGAATCTTTTACCACCTCTTTTCTCATCTTTATTAAGCACACAATTAAAATCTCCCCCAATGATAGAAGGATTAGAGCTCACCATACATTTATTCAATAAGCTCCAAAGAGTTTCACACTCCTTGCAATATCTACTACCATACACAGTAGCAATCCTCAAAGATCCCATTCTAGGGATAGATAAATCTCCCACAATCACCTGTGAAGAAGTATCAGTAATCACAAAGTTCCCAATCTTCGTATTCCATAACACTAAGATGCCACCAGAAAGACCCACCACAGGAAAATGATAGAAATCCCATTCCTTTCCAATAAGAACATCAACATCCTTCCTAATGATAATACTCATCTTAGTCTCCATAAGGCCAATGAAAAAACATCATGATCTTTAACCACCACTTTCAAGTACAGAGCAGCTTCCCTCTTCCTAGCCCCTCTGCAGTTCCAAAAAAAAAGTGAAGACATTTAAACAAAGGTAGGGGAACTCACCCCAATTAGGGACACCATTCGTCCATCTATTTTCTTCTTCTTTATTTCTTGATCAACCGGCCCCAAGGATTTCAACTCCTTAGCCAATTTGACTTTAGCAGAGCCATTCAAGCTGGGTTTAACTTCAGTCACAACATCAGCATTACTACTTTCCTTTCTCTTAATCAGCAACTTGACAGAATCATCATGCTCCTCATGACAGTCTATATCATTGTCTTCATTTAAAACCGAAAAAGAATTATTCAAACAAATTCCTGCTTTACAGTTTTTTGCCTCCACTCCTATGTTTACATTGGTTTCTGGAACTGAATTTTCCTCCATCTGTTCCTTGTTTTCTTTTCCATTAGCATCCTGCTCTTGCAAAACTATGTTCTGATCATTCTTTCCCATGTTATCCTTCACTCTATTCTTACTAGAGTTGTTATTTCTATATCCATCCACAACTTTGAAAACCCGTCTGTCCTTAAATTGGACATGAATCCATGGCCCATACTCTGCATTGGTCACTACTGTTTTAATTCCTCCATCCATTTTCCTTACTTCTCCAATAACTTCTTAAAAATTTCCCATTGCTTGATTCTTAATCCCCAGAGCCACCTTCACAAGGCATGTATTCAATTCATGCCCCGCCCGACCACACTGATAGCAGAGTAGATTTATCTTCTCATATTCAACCCGTTGGAAGAATCTTCCGGCAAGACCATCAATCCAAACTCCATTTGGGAGCTTCTTTTCCAAGTCAATCTTGATGCAGATGCGGGCGAATTCTCTCTTTCCCCACCGAAACATATTTCTATCTAAATATAATGGTGTGCCAAACCGAGAATCAATTTTTGCAAGGCTATCCTCATCCCAACAGAACAGAGGTAAGCACGGAAGTCTAATCCACACCGGAGCCGAAATCCCTTTAAACGAATACGGATCAAATGCCGGTGACCATCTATCCATACCAACAATGTATCATTGACATACCAGGGTCCACCATTTAAAACTTCATCCACCGCCTCACTAGTTTTAAAAGAGCAGAGGATCTAGTTCATACCGATTGAAGTCATGTGAAATCCGCCAATGTTCCATTGTTTTCTCAGATTAAAACTGCAAACAGAATAAGGAACATTACCTCCAAGGACTTTGATAACAATCGAATTTTTTAGCACCTCTAAATTTTTGGCTTCTATCACTGGATTAAGCTTCACCGCAATACCATCCGCAGAGAGTTCAAGTTGTTCATTTTTAAAATCAATTATAATATGATTTGGCTTCTACCAGGCTCCAATGACCTCACAAACATCTCCTTGTTCATTACAATTCAAAGTTTCATTCAGTAATTCCTTATCAGAGCTATTTCCTTTTCCAGAAATTTCATCACTCTTGGGGTTGAAAACAACTACTTCCTGAACAGGACGAGACTGGTTCATCCCAGAAAAACTATTAACCTTTAAGACATTATTCTTTATCTCCGATGATTCAAGATTATCAAGAATACAATTCTTAGCATTCCCTAATCTTTCCGCAGCAATCCGTCCCGATAAACCTTCATTCAAGATCTTCTTTCCTTTACCTTCAATCACCATTGGCTGAATCACCAATCGCGATCCTTCTCTGATAAACTAGTCGCTTCTACCTCTACCACCCAATCGAAGAGGACTGGAAGGACGTGGACCTTCCAAAACATCGGCCAAGAATGCCGATGAGCTGCCGGCGACGGTTCCTCCAACCGGAAACAAAACAGCAGGAGAAACAAATTCAAACCAAAAATGGGTTTTCTCTCTCTAGAAACCCGGACTCTCTCTCTCTAGACTTCAAAACTTATCTCATTAAATTAACATGAGCATTCAAATGTCCCTCTTGCACTTTAGAAGACCTGACCAATTCATTTTCCTTCTTATGGTACGAATGTAATTCAAACCATTCACCCAAACCATAGCCATGCATATTACAGTGAGAACAAAAAATCAGATAATTTTCAAACTCAACCTTTTGAAAATAACCATTTAATTCAGAACCTTGCGATATATCCGAAGGATATTTTTTAGAAATACTAACTCAACCAAAACACAAGCCGCAGAAAACCGTGAAACCAAAGCTGTGGCCTGATATTTTTGTAGAGTCTGACCAAGAATGGAAGCAAGCCCAAAAGCACTTGAGAATTAAAAAAATAGAGACTCAGATTAGGGAAAGAAACCCAAACTGGAGCAATTGATGATTCCTCACGTACATCAAAGTCGGGTGTCCATTTAAGGAGCCTCATTTGGCAAGCCTTAATATAATAAGTTCTCCTCAAAAAAATCTAGCTATAATCCAAGTCGTTAATCAATTGGATCGCAACATGGCCTGGGTCAAGTAATGCGATATGAAAGGAACCAAAGAGCTTCAAATTCATGAAAAATGTGTGGATTACATTGAGGTTAGAATGCCTCAAAACAAACTAACACACAAGAGTAAGAGAAAAAGGGGTAAGTAACTGCGACACAACTGAATCATCAAACTTTAATATAGGACATCCCTTAAATGATGAATGAACAAATTGGAAGGGAGGGGAAGAAGCAGATGGTCCAGCAAGCACATCTTTAAAAGTTTGAGATTTGCCATTCATAGCATAAGCCAACGGAAGAGGGTAAGATGACGATGGGGTCGTCATCCCCCAAAACCACAAAAATGATGGAAGAAACAAAATTGAAAGTCAAAAGCAACATAAGAAAAACAAATAACATGGGGAAAAAATGAATCCAAGATAAGAAGACATAGACCTCGCTAGAGAAAACCCGAAATGAAACCACACGGGCAGCCAAAGATGAGTTACAAAAGCCATAGCAAAAAACCTAAGGAGATCCAACCAGGAAGGAACCAAATGAACACATAGAATTTCCTCAGAATCGCCTCAAAAACTAGAGCCAAAGAGACGTTGAATAAAGTAGTTAAGAGAGTGTGATGGATTACAACATGTGTTACTTCCTAGAAGTGTTAAACTTTAAGTCTTCAGCAAGACTTACCCAAAATTTCCATTTGGCTAAGGTGGATGATTTCTACTCCTCATTCCTAGGGGTATCTGTTTCCCTCTCCTTAGGATTACCTTCAGAGTTACTAAGTAAAGATCCTATAGGCTGACTATTCATAGTATTGCAAGGAATTTAATTTGAGTTTTTCTAGGTTTTTAATTGATGAAACATTGTTTTATAATTGAGTTCCCAATTTCCTTGCAACATCTTATAGTGGGGTCATTCTAGTTCCATTATAATTGCCTTGACTAAATCTTGGAGGATAAGCTGGTCTTAGATTATTATTATCTTTATTTTAATTTTTCCAATATGTTCCTTAGTTATTTTGACCAAATATCCACTAATTTCCATCATTATTATGTGACCATCTAAATTTAGGTGATTCCTCCAACAAGGATTATATGTATATAAATAAGAATTATATTATATTCCAATTAAATTTATTTTTAAAATACCTTGAATATGATTATATTCAATTGAGATTTTGTCTTCTAAATATTAAGATGAATAAGAATTTAAGCTTATAGTAGTCAACTTCTTTTATATTACTAGAACTAGTGCTGTCAAAATGGATAAAGAATCACTTTCATAGACTTATATCACTCTTTTAGGATTCACCCTATCAGCAGTCTACTCAAATTTATTTATTTTTATTTTGTCAATTAATTCATAATCATCCTAAGAGGATTTGGCATCAATGAACCTCTAGCTGTGGCATCAATTATAGCTCAAATGGATCGTACAAATCCATTATAAAAACTTTTAATTATTAACCAATCTGTTAAGGCATAGTGACAACACTTTCTAAGCATCTCCTTGAATCTCTCCCAACTCTCATAAATAGATTCTCCTTTTAACTGAGAAAAATAATTAATATCATTTTAAAGTTTGTTAGTCTTAGAAGGTAGAAAATACCTTTCTAGAATTTTGTGGGCCAGCTCATTCTATGTGGTAATAAAGCATGGGGGTAAAGAATTTAATCACATATTTGCCTTATTTCTTGGATAAAATGGAAACAATCTTAGTCTAATAATATCATGACTAACATAAATGTGCTTAAATATTACACAAATTTCTAAGAATTGTGTAAAATCTTGGTTAGGATCTTCAATGAAAGTTTCCAAAAACAATGAATTCTATACCATATGAATGATTATAGATTTCAAGTCAAACTTCTAAGCTTGGATGGTAGGTCTATTTATCCTCTGATGAATTCCATCTACCATAGGGTTTATAAAATCCTTAAGAGGCATCGAATGATTAAATTCTTAAATAGGATCATTCATTAAAAAATCTTTTTAGCGGTTCTAATTTTAGAAAGTGTTCTCTTAATTTCTAAATCAAAATCTTGAATGGTTCCTTTCTATTGCATCTAAGCATGCAACCATAATTATATAATTAGTAAAATAAAATAAAATAATAAAAGAATATAATAGGATAAATTATGCAATTGATTCAATAATATAGTAAATTTTTCAAATAAAGAAATTCTTCCTCAGCCACAATGCCAAAAACTTGATGGGTAACCTAAAAATTTATGAATATAATTTAAGGCTTGATCAATCCCTAAATAATTCTTATGTTTTTTCTAGATCTAAAAATTATAAAAAAACCTCACTTAATATAAGTAAGTATACGTGCAAAACCAAGTAATATAATGTTAGAGTAGAGTATTAATCCCACGAGGAGGAATATTAATTGCAAATACTAGTACTGTATAGTACAATTACAATAAGTATTTTAGTTAATAAAAACATTTTTTGTTGGAAATTCAATCACTTGATTTAAAAAAAAAATTAAATAAAATATTATTTGGATAAAATGTTTTATATTGATGAACTGAAAAATATAATATTTTTCCTAATGATTATCTTTTATATGAATATTATTCAAAGAATATGCATCGTTGACCACTTAGTCAAGTACCAAGGGATAAAGGATATATTAAACCTTCCAATATCAATACTACCCAAAACTCCACTTCCCTATCACCCTATAGAAATCTTAAGAAGAGTAAGTAAAGTTTGTACTATTAAAACCCCATCATTACAATTCATCTCTATAATTTTGGTATATATCAAACACTATGCCTATGCTTGTATCATACCAATCCAATATACATGGTTGTGCATGTTTACCTATTCTTAGGCTCCAAATTACACCTAATATTAACTACATTATAAATATTGAATGAAGACTCGGTTATTAAAAAGATCATTAAATGATTGATGAAGAGAATTCATTAGTAATTCTTATTAAAAAATTTTGCATAGGTCTTATGATTTTGAATATAAGAAATATTATTGTATTATATACCTTGTCATCACGTGTTACTAATTTTATTGGAAATTTTTTCTTGTGCACTAACATTTCAGGTCAATCGTATACCATGCAAAGTAATCAACTCAATATTGGGTTGAGTAGGTTTAAGTGACTTCAGTAGTCTGTATTATTAGTTTTTATTTATTTATAAATTTCTTGAGCAAAAGTACTATATTTGGTGGATGCTAAACTTTGTGACCTTGCACACTCAAAGGGGAATGAGAAATTGAAAAAAATAGAAGTGTAATTTATCTTAACTAATTATATTATAAGACCCATATATAACTATATGATTATCTATTTAGAAAATCATTACAATGACTAATTTATATAATTAATGTTCTTTGTACTAATTATATTTTATGATCGATATCATACAGGATGATTAATAGAAACCAAGATCTCAGAGGCTAATCATTTTACGAAAAAATTTTAATTTCAAAATTTATACTAATCATATCATACAATTCAAATTCTATTTTACGCTATAATTAAATCTTCACTAAACTAATCATATAATTAGGGAATAAAATTTGGATTAATCCAATTACAGCATACTATACGATTTGACTAATCATATTATGCAACTCCATCTTTGGACGGGATGATAATAATTTACCCACTAATCATATGAGAAGATGATTTAATTTGAATTAACTAATCATATTAGATGATGCTATATATCATATTGGATGATTTGTTCAAATACTTGAATTCGTCATACAACACCTTAATATTCGTACATTATTAACAAGTCTATATAAACAAATCATACTTTACGATCTGGAATCATACTGAATGATTAGAGTCAATAAAATTAATTTATTAGAGCTTTGTGTGAAGCCTTATATTTTTGCATGTTGCTTTATATACAAGAATGTTATTCTTCACATATTGGTTTGGCTAATGGCATCAAAATTGAAGTGTCATTTTATGAATGGAGCAAAGAGGATAGGGACTTAGTTCAATTAAATGCAAAATATCTAACCTACTTTTTCAATGCAATTAAGCTTGAAGATTACATAAGAGTTTATACCCATACTATTTGTAAGGATATTTAGGATAAATTATGTATTATATATGAAGTTATTAGTGAGGTAAAAAAATCTACGTTGAAGATCTTATTACAAGATTATGAACTTTTTTTGCATGAAACCTAATGAAACCATCCCGATCATTTACGCTAGGTTTAATCAATTAGTAAAATCCCTACAGGTCTAAGGTAGAAAGCTTTCAAATTCTAAAAAAGTTAACAAAATTCATCATTGCCTTCCTAGTTATTGTGTTTCTAAGGTTACTGTCATTTACGAATCAAATGATCTTAAGGCTTATTCTATAGATAACTTGCTAGGATTACTTATTTCTTATGAGGAAGGTGTGAGTTAGAGATTGCATATTGCAGTAGATAGGAAAATGGAGAAAGCTCTGGGCTTTGAAAGACAATAACTCTAATAGTAATAACTTTGTAGCTGAGGAGGAAGATGGCATTGTGTTAATGAAATAGAAATGTAATCATCAATGTAATATTGGTAGAAGTAATAAAAATTTAAAAGATTTATCTTACAAAATCTATTTTGAATGCAAGAAGCTAGGGCATTTGAGATATAAATGCCTCAACATAAAAACTTTCCTTAGTAAGGAGAAGGACAATTGAAAGGAATACTTCATGAAAGAAAAGTATAGGACACGTAAAGGTTTTTGGGCGGGCTCTAGCTCAAAATCATCAAATTAGGAAGCAGAGGAGAAGGTAACAAATTTGTGTCTCATGGCTAGTGGTAATCTTGATCAATTTTAAAAAGAAGAGGTATGGAAGCTATCCTATAATGTATGTATTATTGTATTTATGAAAATTTATGATTAAAATAATAAGCTTAAGAGAATATATGCTAGTTTAAATTTTAAATTTTCAATTTTACAAAAAGTGTGTGATAGCTTTAGAGTAGAACAATTTATTTTAGATAAAGAGCACATTCCTTTTCTTGATGAGTATAACACATTAAGGAAGAAGCATGTTGACCTAAATAATACACATGAATCCTCAGAATCAAATCATCTTGAGTTAGAAGATTCATACAAAAAATTAGGAGCACTTGAAAGTGAACTTGATCATAATAAGCATGTAATTGATATTAGAAGTTACAAGCTTTGAAATGTGAATGAGTTTCTAAAAGAAAAATTTCATGCACATCAACATAATAAACAACCAATTATATTGATAAAGTGTTGTAACCCAAATCATTGCATGTATCACATAACCCTAGAAAGAAGATCCACACCCCACATAGATTAGTGAATCCATTCCCTGAAGTTAGGATTTATTCTTGTGGCATTCTATGTCACAATGTTTGCACCTGCAAAATACACTATATGAAACATTTTCTGTGACAGAATAAATCATCTATGCCATAACAAATCATGTATGCAAGTCATTCATTAAATCCTAATGTAGAAACCAAACTCATTTTGGTTCCAAAATCTTATCATTGATTGAATTTATATAAGTGATCTCATAAAAGGCCTACTGAGAGCATGTGGTACATGGATAATAGATGCTCAAGGCACGAGATAAGAGATATGAATATGTTAATCACAATCAAGGCTTGGTAAGGAGGCAATGTTACACTTAGAGATAGTACCACTCAGAATGTGATAGGTTTATGTTTGATTTGAAATTCTTAGAAGTTTTTTTATTGAAAATGTTTTACTAGAAGATGGCCTAAAACATTACTTGCTTAGTATCAATCAATTATGTAAAAATGATTTGATTTAAATTCTTATCTACTAATTATATGATAAGTTTAAATGGAAATATTTTTTAAAAAGTGAAGAAAATTAATAATGCTTACATGCTTGAATTGAAATGCATAAAGTATACTAGTTCTTTATGTTTTATATATGAATCCTGGTAATGGCATTGGAGAGTATGCCATGCAAGGGTGAAAACACTTAGAAAGAAAACAAGAATTCTCTAAACCACCTTTGTGATGCCTGCAAACTGGGAAAATAAATTAAAACTGCATTTCACTCAGTCAAGAACATCACCACTAATAGACCTTTAGAAATCCTTCACATGGATTTGTTAGGATCAGTTAGCACTTCCAACTTAGGAAGGAAAAATATGGATATGTGATTGTTGATGAAAACTCAAGATTTATGTACATTAGATTTTCTTGCTTCTTCAAAAAAGACTGAATCTTTGAGGAATTTAGGACATTCTTCACATGGATTCAAAAAAAATTTGTTGCGGATCTATGTCTTATGATTTTGATGATAGCAAACATTCTTTTTCTCTATGACTACTTTATACTAACGTTTCAGGTCCACACTATCAGACTGCAATCTGGAACCAGCTCAAGATTGGGTAGACTAGGCCTGTGTCAGTTTGTAATCTTTTTCCTTTCTTGAGTCTATTGTATTTAGTGTGTCATCTGATGATTTGTATCTTGGAAGTTTTTCTATTGTGCCCTAAAAGTTTTCTATTTTTGGTAACATCATC
>NW_021319154.1:153563-241750 GCF_001605985.2 Dendrobium catenatum | reverse complement strand
CGGACGATATTTTATCGTCCTGGACGAATCTGACAAAAGTAGAAATCCTAATTAGGGATCCTCTTTAAAGCAGCCGTCTTTATGCAAAACACATCATCCTGGACTGATTTTGTATCGGCCAGGAAGATCGGCTAATACAGCAAGAATCCTGCATTGCAGTCTACTTAGAAAATTCTATTTTTTGACATCGTCCCGGTGGATCGTCCTGGACTATAAAATATCGTCCCGGACGATCCAGAGCATTTTTTTCCAAAATTTCTCAAGCAGTTTTGGAAAGCATTATATGGGGATTTCTCCAGGCCGATCGCAAAGTAGTCCGGGGATGATTAGACAATCGTCCAGCTTCATTTCAGGGCGATATTCAGTGACAATTTTCCTCATATTTGTGCTAATCGGCCAGGACGATTGGCTATCATCCTGGACATAATGGTGGGCACTTGCATTAATGAGCTCATTTTGAGAGCTTCTATTTAAGCTATGGCAAGGCACTTTGGTAAGTGTCTTTGGCAGCCATTGTAGCTTCTTCTTGTGGGGAAACTAGAAGAGAGAGAGCTTGAAAGGGTGAGAGGAAAGGGTAGAGTTTGAGAGAGGGAGAATACCTATGAGGGGGGACTCAAGGGAGTGTGGAGGGGGTTCCACATGGTTGCTTCCGGCAAACTCGCACCTTATACCATCAGATTCAAGGCTTGTTTCGAGGTAAGTTCACACAAAGAAGAAGATCTTCTTTGGTGTCAAAAGACCCGGCGACTCCGCCGCACCGGGGATGTGTGGAAAGTGATTTTTGTAAAGGCTTCTCCGCTAGCAGTGGGGGCTAAAGGAGAGACACCATTTAGTACAATCTTTGGGGGTGCCTCCAAGGAGTGGACGTAGGTCAAGGTTTAACACGAACACTATAAATCTGGTGTGTTCTTTCTTATTATTTGCTTCCGCATTTATTTTTTCTTTCGCATTTTTTTTGTGGTGGATTTTGGTTTGGGTTTTTGTCTTTGTTTAACGATTCTTCTTTTCAAATACCTCTCTCTTTATTAGCCTTGGGCCAGTTCATATAGGGCCTAACATCCCTAAAGAACTTTCAAGTGATATCAGGCGGTTTTCATAAAATAAGTTTTTAAAAGCTTTTGATATTTTGATCCATGGCTAATTTTTCAAAATCGTAATATTGCGGAAGGATATCAATCACTAGACCTCCTTTATTTGAAAATATGTCATTTGATTTTTGGAAAACTCGCATGTCTATTTCTTGCAATCGATTGATTTTCGCATGTGGCATATATTTTAATTGTTTATTCATCCACGTCACAAATTATTATGGAGTTAAAATTGATTATTCCTTTTAGTCAATGGAACAGGAAGAACAACTTAATGCTCAATTAAATGCAAAGTCTTTAAATAGCTTTTTCTGTGCATTAAATTCTGATGATTTATGTTATGTATCCACATGCACTATCGTAATGGAAGTTTGGAATAAATTGCACACCATATACGAAGGCACTTAGTGAAATCAGGGAGCTTGTGAGGGGGTTCACAAGGGTTGCTCCAAACATTGTTCGACTTCTTCTTCCCTAGAGTCTCTTGTCCTTGGAAGGGTTGGGAGAGGTAAGTTTCAGCAAGTGATCGTGGTTCTCTGCCTTCTTCAGGAGGAAGCAAAAGGAGTTGGGTTCTCTTCCTTGCCGGGTGTGGCAAAAATGAAGTGTTTTTGTAAGGGCTTCTCCGCCTAGCTGTGGGGTCTAAAGGAGACTCACGTTGGTAGTGAAATACTTGGAGGGCACCTCCGGGGAGTGTACGTAGGTCAAGTTGACCGAACCACTATAAACCCTTGTGTTCTTTTTACTGCTTTCGCACTTTAATTTTTCTGCACTTAATTTTTTTTCGTGGTGATTTTGGTTTTTGATATTTGTTCTCTTGGTTTTAAAGAACTTTTTAAAATACCAATTCACCCCCCTCTTGGTTAGCCTCGGGACTAGTTCATAGGGCCTAACATCCCTAACGAACTTTTAAAGAGAAGACTCGAGACTTGGTCGAATTTGATGTGAATGAGTCTATAACTTTGTATTTTTTATTTTTTCTTTATTTCTTGAGTCTGGCCATAAAAAGTGTATATAAAATGAGTAACCATACACACACATAAGGGGAGAGTTCTATGAACTAATCATATTATATGATGACAATCGTTTTACATGATTTATTTTCAATCTGAAACCCTAACCACTAGATTAATTTAAGCAAGTTTTTAAATCATTGAATTTTGGATTGATCGTATTATATAATCTAATCATACTATATGAATATTTAAATACTTGCTAAAATTAACCCCCATGATTAGTCATTTAAATCACAACTTAATTAATGATCAATGGTCGTACTATTGGACTTAGTTTGTACTGTACGATGAACTGAGGCTATTTTGGGTCATCCCAATGATCATATAAAATGATCCCTTAAATTTTAAACTAATTATACTTGACGATAAATACATCTTATCAGACGACCTAAATATTTTAATTAATTATACTGTACGATTTGGATTATAGCATATAATAAATAGGGATGAATTTTGGTCGTCCCAACATTTGTCCTATACGAATAGAAGAAATATAGTATATTATACTGGATGATATTTATACAATAATATATGATATATTTGAGAATTGTTTAATTTTAATACTCCATCGTACCAGAATGAAAGCTATTTTGAACTGATCATACTATACAATCTATGATCGTACTGTATGAACAAAAATGGATAAATTGAAAATCTTAGGGTTTCTTTGAGCCTAATATTTAAGTAAAGCTTTTGTCTTTTGAAGAAGAGAGAGAGAGAGGAATATGACAAAGGAAAAAAACTCTTGAGAGGGGACTTCTTGAAGGGGTTTAGGGCTTGTGAGAGGAAGGAGAAGGCGAGATTATGAGGGAGAAGGAGTGTGAGGGGATTACACATTTGCTCCAAGCATGTTGCACGCTTGCTTCTATAGTGGCTCGGGTAAATCTTGTGGGAGCTCTCTGGTGGGTGAGCCTTCAAGGTCAATGTCCTTAAAGGTCCTCTGCCTTCTCTAGGAGGGAGAAAAATGAGAAAGTCCACTGCCATCACCGGGATGGTGACATTAATGTTGGTACTTTGCCACAATAGGGAAGGTGAAAGTGAGTTTGTATAAAGGCTTCTTCGCCTTGCTATGGGGGCAGAAGGAGAATTACTTTCGAGTAGTGAAATTCTTAGAGTGGAGGACTTCGGGGAGTAGACGTACGTCAAGTGATCGAACCACTATAAATCGTATAGTGTGCTTTTTCCATTTACCACATTTTTTTTCTTTTTGTATTTTATAATTACTATAACTGCTTGGTGAGAATGTTATTTTAGAACTTTATTGTATGATTTAAAATTTTATCACCACTTTTATATTCTTATTTTAATCACTAGCTTCTACTTTAAATTAGTTCAGTTATTTTTAAAAATTACAAAACAAGTTTTTTTTTTTTTGAGAAGATGCATAAATTGCATTAAAAAAAAGTAGAAAACCTAATTGAAACTAGGTAAAAAAACTAATGATCCCTTTTTCAACATTATAAAAGGACCTTATTAAAAATAAATTTGTTAATTTAAACTTATTATAAATGTAATGAAATCCACTATCTCCTATTTTGAAACTGTTGAGGTGCAGGAGATACCAAAATATAAAACAACCCGAGGTTTGATTAGTATCCCAAAGTTCCCATCCAGTTAGAGAATAAGAAATAGTAAAGATGTCATAAACATTTAGGCAAAGTTTAAAGTAACAAATTAGAATAAGAAAAAGGTAACAAAATCTAAAAATAAAATTATAATTCATTATAAAATTTTAAAAGTTTAATATAAAAATGCCAAACTTTAGTATCATAAGCTCCATCTTAAAGAATTTCTCTATTATGTTCCTATCCATGTTGGAAACCTTTTTCATTTTAGTGAGATAAATGGGAAGAAGAACCTTTAAAACTGTTCTTTTCTTTGAGTTCAGCCATCCTCCTTCTAGGTAGTTCTTTCATCGGTCCGAATGCTTGAAGTTCTTTGGATAAAACATGCTTTGATCTGGGGGAATTATTCTTCTTAAAAAAGTTTTTATCTTTTTTAAGAATAGTTCTCTTGAACTTCAAAACTAATAGCTTATGGAGGAGAAGTAGAATCATGGGTTGAAGTAATGGTGTATTTACCAATTACACAATCATCAGCCGCTAAAGCTATTGATGGAGTAATTATAACAGATTCTGTTACATTATTCTCCTGAATACCATAATTTTTGAATTCAAATTCTGGTTTTTGAACTCCTAATAAATCAGAATCTTGATAAGATTCGATAGCCTTTGTAGGCGTTAAAGCCGAAATGGTAATTATTTGATGTAATTCTGAAAAAGCTGTTTCCTGAATATCAGCATCCTAAATAAAATCATTTACTAAAGGAATAGCTGCCAAGGTAGTTGAGGGATGAGCTTCCAATACATCAACAATTTGAGTTGGTTCGGTAACCTTTGTAGGAGAAAAACCTGAATTCACTGATTTAGTTAGAGTGAAAGCCGGAGTCTCAACAACATTTGGATTGATTAAAAAATCAGCATTTGTAACCGAAACTTCAGCATGAATATGATTTTTTAAACTTTCAATTTTTGAATTTTGAAATTCCAATTCTTCAGTTACTATAGTTTCAATCTCCCTGGAAACTTCTAACAAACTAGCATCCACATCGTCCAAAGCTTTAAAACAATTAGAATAAGAAACTGATTCCTAAACATCAAGCTGATTTTTATTGAATTCGAATTTCTGGATAACCGTCTCTTCATCTCTTTCCTTGAAATCAGCAATTTCTTGAATTTGACATACTTCCACTGGATCGGGCATCAGCTTGAGCTTGTTTCCATCATCTGTTTCAGTAAGAACAGATTTTCCATTTTTACCATCCGTTCCAATTTTTTCAGCTGCTGAAACAAACTTGGATTTCACTTGATTTCTTACTGATTTCTTCTTGTTTTTGAACTTAACTAGCTTCCAAGGACCATAAAGATTTCTGGTATTATTGGAGATGGAAGGTAATTCATCACCATAAGGACAAACTAATTCCAAATGCCATATTCTCCCACATTTAAAACAAAGTGATGAAATTTTTTCGTTCAAACTTTTGATAAAATTTTCCATGCAATCCTTCTACCCATATTCCATTAGGAAGTTTAGATTTCAATTTAACTCAAATGCATGCTCTAGCAAATTCTCTTCTTCCCCATCTAAACATATTTTCGTCCAATAATAAAGGAGTCCCAATTCTAGAGACTATTCTAGTGATATTGGACTCATCCCAGCAGTGTAAGGGTAAGTGAGGTAGACAAACCCAGATCGAAGATGAAACACCTTCCAATGAATTAGGAGAAAAGTTAGGAGACCATTGGTCTAACCCAACTGCAAAACCCCCTACAAAACATGGACCTCCATTGAGGACTTCTTCCAGTGCTTCATGAGTTTGAAAGGAACAAAGTAGCCAATCAAGGCCAAGCAATGTTAAGTGGAATCCTCCTTATTTCTTCCATTATTTTCTTAATTCAATGGCACATTTTGAGAAAGGAATATCTTTCACAAGAATTTTAATGACCAAATATTTCCTCAAAACTTGAATATTGGATTCTAGTTTATCCATATCCAATTTAACCATGTTTAAATCTTCATCCTCTTCATGATTTTTAATCCAATTAATTTTAGTGTGTGGTTTTTTAATCCACATATTAGAATTTTCAAGATTTGAAGATATAATTGGATTATTGATATTGACATTAGCCTTTTCAATATCCTTGACATTCTTCAAAATATCAATAAAGCTACTCATTGAAGAAGAAGCTTCTTTGTCATTTGCTCCAAATAATGAAATAGGTAAAGGAGAGTTAGATAACTTGTTGGGAACCAAAATTACCTCTTTTCCTTTACTTGAATCTGGCAATGGCTTATGTTTAGCCAACAATCCTCCCTCTTTGATAACAAGAGGAGATTCTAAAACATGAAGATTGTGAGGAGAGATGGGTTTGAAGGAGAATCTACCTTTTGAATCCAACATAATTGGACTCACGGTAGATAAGATTGATTTGGTTTTTCGGTCATCCATAGATGACCGGCCACCTTCAACCCTTTTCAATGCACCCGAAATCTTCAAGCTTTCTTTCCAAATCCTTCCTTGCATTGTGGAGCTTCTCTCTCTTCACATGCACACCTACTAAAGAAACACTTTCACCCCCCCTATTTAGGCTTTGTTCTTAATTTAAAAAAATACTAATTCACCCCCCCGCCTCTTAGTGCTTCTCATACTTTTAATTGGTATTCGACTGTGCTTACAAAAATAGTGCTTTAAAAAACCTTGAAAAAATCAATCATGGCATGTTTTGGTAATCGTAATACTACAAATTGTTATTTTAAATCTTGTGCACCGTTGTTTGACAACATATCATTTGATTTTTGAGAAATTCTCAGGTCTCAATTTTTATAATATATAGACTATCATATGTGGATGTTGGTCCAAAAAGGTTACATTACACCTTTTAAACTTTTGAATTGCGTTAAAACTCAAATAGCATTTAGTGAATGGAGCAAAGGATTTGGATCTGGTGAAATTAAATGCAAAGTGATTGAATTATTTTATTTGTGCATTGAAATCAAAATACTACATGAGAGTGTCCACCTATGCTACTAGTAAGGAGATCTGGGATAGACTATATATCACGAATGAAAAAACTAGTGAGGTTAAACTATCAAGATTAAATATTTTATTACATGATTATGAACTCTTCTACATGAAACCTAGCAAAACTATATATGACATGTATACAAAGTTAGCTTTGATAGTGACACCCTTGCATGTACTACGTAGTGAGATTTCTAATTCTAAAAAAGTCAATAAAGTTTTAAGTTGCTTACCTAGTTCTTATGATGCTAAAATCACTGCAATTACTGAGTTAAAAGATTTAAAAATTTATTCAATTTATAACTTTCTTGGGTCGCTAATTGCTTTTGATCAAGGAGAGAGTCAAAGGAAAAATGATGCTGGAGAAAAGGAGCATGGTGGCTCTAGACACAAACAACTTAAAAAGTGAATGTTTTGTAGTGGATGAAGATGATGATATTTCCTTGATGACCCAACAAGTCAAGAATATTTTCAAAAGAAAACAAAGGCGTCATCAAAACAATTGGAACAAAGGTAAAAGCTTAAAGAATACTAAAGTTTCATCTAACATAATTTGCTTTGTGTTCTGAAAACTAGGTCACCTCTGAGCTAATTGCCCCAACATAAAGATCCATCAACCTATGTTGAAGGGCGAGGAAAGGTGAAAAAATAAGAAAGGGAAGCTGAAGACACATAAGGAAATTTTGGTCGACTATGCCTCAGAATTGTCAGAAGTAGAAGAGGAGGTAAAGAATTTGTGTTTAATGTCTAATGATAATATTGATCAATCAGATCAAGACGAAGTATATTAACTTTCATATGAAAATTTATTGGTAATTTTTGAAATAATCCATGATTCATATTGAATGTTAAACAAAATGAAAGCTAATCTTAACGTTGAATTTAGTTCTTTACAAACTAAGCATTCTAAATTAGTTAAAGAACATTCGAATTTAGATAGAGATCACATGTCCCTGCTTGATGAGTTTGATGCATTAATTAAGAAGTATGTTGAATTACTTGATACACATGATTCCTTGAAGACATCGCATATTAAATTAGAAAAAGATTTTAATAAATTAGATGAACTTACATGGGAAATAGATAATAATGAACATCAGCTAAAAGTGGAAAAGACAGCTTTTGAATATGAAAATAAAGGATTGAAAGTAAAACTCATAGCAATTGAAAATGATAAACCATCATCCCCATTAGTCCAAATGAGCAAACCCCCAGCATTGTATGCATCACATAACGTTAAGAGGAGGCATCATCACCCACATATGTTAGTGAACCCATTTCCTTGTGTTAGGTGCTTCTCTTGTGGCATGCTAGGTCACATAGCTCACACTTACATGATTCACCATAGGACACACCTAGTATGAAGACCTAAATGCATTCATCACAGTATGGCAAGCATATATTTTATTCATGTAAGCATAATTATGAACCTAAACTAATTTGGGTTCCCAAATATAACCTTCGAATGACATTATACTGGTGCTCTCATGAAAGTCCTAGTGAGAGCATGTGATACATTGACAGTGACTGCTAGAGATATATGATTAGAGACATAAAGAAGTTCATTACACTATAGATCAGGACTAGAGGCAAGGTGCCTTTAGGAGATAATACCACTAAAAGCATGATGGGCTCAGGTATTGATGGAAATCCTAAGATTTTTTTTAATTGAAAATATTTTATTAGTTAATGGTTTAAAACATAAAATTTTAATTATTAGTCAATTATGTGACAAAGGATTTGACATAAAATTTCTCTCCAACAAATGCTTGATTAGTTTAGATGATAAACTTGTATTAAAAGGAAAACAAATAAATAATATTTAAATGTTAGATCTTAAATGTATTAAAAATTTAAATTCACTTTGTTTAAAAATAATAATGGATGACTGGCTATGGCATAGAAGTCTGTGCCATGCTAGTATGAAAACATCTGGGAATATCACTCAAAAAAACCTAGTTAGAGGCGTAGCTAAGTTAGACTTTATCAAAGACCATCTATGTGTTGTCTGCCAACTAGGAAAGCAAGTAAAATCATTATTTCATTTAATCAAGGATATAAATACATCTAGGCCACTAGAAATCTTTCATATTGACCTATTTGGTCCTATTAGCATAGATAACCTATGTGGGAAAAAATATAGATTTTTTATTGTAGATGACTTCTCTAGATTCACTTGGGTAAGATTCCTAGTGTTATGAATCTGATTTCAGTAAAAAGAATTTTGAAGATAGCAAACACTTCTTTATTCTCTATGATTGCCTTGCCTACTAATGTTTCAGGTCCACAAGATTAAACTGCAATTGAACCAGCTCAAAATTGGGTAGATTAGGACTTAGTCAATTTATAATATATGACATGTGTCTTTTACCTTTTCTTGAGTCCTTTATAACAATATGGGTCATGATGCTAAAAAACCTTGCACACACATACTTGGGAGAAATTTTTTGACTATTTTTTAGTTTTTTATTTTTTATCATATCATCCGGGACAATCAAAAAATTGGACTGGATGATCAGTTAAAAATATAAACACAAATTAGGGAATCCTGGTTAAGGTAGCCGTCATTAAGCACATCATGTTGAAGATATTAGTATCTTCCAAGACGATAGGCTCAAATCAGAAAGAATATTCTGCTATATCTTTTTAGGTATCTTTTATTTTTGGACATCATCCAGGACATCGTCCTGGATGATACAGTATAATTATGTCCAAATTAATCTAGTAATTAAGGAAAGTAATTAATGTTTGATTGCTCGATTATATCATTTTAGATAATCACAGAATTGGCCAGGATGATCAGTTCACAAACCTTAGTTTTTCCTTGATGATTAAATATTAGCCTGGCTCTATTCAAGGCAATGCTCTGGATGATATATACTGAATTGAACTAATCATCTGTGATGATCTTGAGATTGGCCTGGACGATCAAGTATTTTTATATCTTCTAGACATCCATTTAAGGCGATGGTCTGGATGATATTCAATGATTAGTTCTAATCGTACAGGAAAATATCCTATTGTCCTGGATGATATGAATAAAAAACCCTCATATCATCCCAAATCATCATAGTTGATTGAGCTAAATTTGTACTGATCATACAGGATGATAAAGTCAGTTTATTACAATTAAGATCTATTCTGAAACTCTTCTAAATAAGACAACTTGCACTACTGGAAAATCGCTCATTACCTGCAGAATTTCTGGCAAATTTTTGATGGATGACTTTTCATTAGATTTTTTGATGCCTTCTAAGAGAGTATCCTTTGCTGCTGTCTTAATCTGAGAGAGCCTAGATTAGAGTGAGAGAAAGAAAGAGAGAGAGAGGATTTTGTGAGGGGGTGTTTTTGAGAGGTTTTATAAAGGTTGCTCAAACAAAGGATTCGAGTCATCTTCACTAGTGGTTGTCCCTAGTTCTTGGATGTTCGAGAGAGGTCTACTTCAATAATCTATCAAGGTTCTCTGCCTTCTTCAGGAGGATTCAAAAGGAGTCGGGTTCTCTGACTTACCGATGTTGGTGGAAAGGAGGCTTATAAAGGCTTCTCAGCCTTACTATGGGAACAAAAGGAGAGTCACTGAGTTTAGTGCAATACTTAGAGGAGAGGCTCTAGGAGTTGACATATGTCAAGTTGACCAAACCACTATAAATTTTGGTGTTCTATATTAGTGCATTTCAGTATTTAGTTTCCACACATTAATTTTTTTTTGGTGAACTTTGGTTTAAGTTTTTGTTTTGATTGATAAATTTTTAAAATGTCAATTCAACCCCCCCCCTCTCTTGGTTAGCCTTGGGCTAGTTCATAGGAACTTATCAACCCTAATGAACTTTCAAGTGGTGGAAAGATTCATAAAATTTAGTTTTTGAATTTTTTGAATTTTGATCAATGGCTAACTTTAGTAATCGTTATACTACGGAAGGATATTCTATTACACGACCTCCTTTGTTTCATATTATTCTTTTTATTTTTGGAAAACTCGCATGTCTATATTTTTACAATCGATTGACTATCGCATATGGATTCTTATTAATGATGGTTATACACCTCTATCTCATAAAACTAATGGCAACACTATTATGCTTCCTTTCACTAAATGGACTCTTGTTGATAGGGATATAGCTCAACTAAATGATAAAAAATTGACATGTTTTTTTTTGTGCTTTGAATTCGAAAGATTATATGCATGATTCAACTTGTGCTACTGGTAAAGAAATTAGGGATAAATTGAGTATTAGTTATGAAGGAAACAATGAAGTTAAACAATCTCGGTTGAAAATTTTATTGCATGACTATAAACCTTTTTGTATGAAATATACTGAATTAATTTCTGACACATGAACTAGGTTTACTCAAATTGTCACCTCATTCCATGCTTCAGAAAGAGAGCTAACCAATAATAAAAGGGTGAATAAAACTTTGAGATGTTTGCCTTCTTCCTTTTATGCTAAGATCACTGCAATTTTTGAATTTAAGATTCAAATACTTATTCGATTAATAACTTACTTGGATCACTCATTGCTTACGAGCTAGGGGTGAATCAAAGAAACCTTGATGCTGGTGAGATAAAAAAGGAGAAAATTATGGCGCTGAAGGAAAATAATATGGACACTAATTCTTTCATGTCTGAAAGTGATGATGTTGCCATAATCATGAGGCAATTAAAAAGCTTTTGTAAGGAAGAATCACAAGCACTACCAGAAATGGAACAAAGGCAAGAGTAAAAAAAATTATAAAACTTCTTATGATATTATTTATTTTAAATGCAGGAAGCCTGGATATGTCAAAGCTGATTGTCCTACACTTAAGAATCACCTAAAAAAGGAGAAGGGTGAGGAGAAACCCAAGTACAGGATGGGCAAGAAGCGGTTCCAAAAAGCTTTCTTGGCGGATTCTGCATCTAACTCATCTAAGACTAAAGCTGGAGAGGAGACAACAAACTTGTTCTTAATAGGAGATTATCTTGGCCAGTCTAACCAAGAAGAGGTATGTAAACCAACCTATGATTAATTACTTGAAGTTTATGAGAACATTCATGCATCATATAGAAAACTTAAGAAAACTCATGCTAGTCTAAAATTTGAATTTTCAAATTTACCAAAAGTGCATGAAGTTTTAAGTAAAGATCACACTCGAATTGATAACAATCACATGTCATTACTTGATGAGTTTGATGAATTAAATAAAAAACATTCTGAGTTGGGTGTTGAGCATGATTCTTTAAAAGCATCCTACGCCTCACTTAAATCTATTTTTAAAATATATATTGAAGAATCTGAGCATAGGGAGCACTATTTGAATATTGATAATGCTATTTTAGAAAGTGCTAACTCAAGGTTTAAAGATGAATTGAATGCACTTGAGAGAAATTGGAATAAATCTACACTTGATCTAAAGCCAAAGCTTATGAAGAGGCATTATATCCCAAACCGATTATTAAATCTATTTCCTGGAGTTAGATGTTTTTCATGTGGCATGCTAGGATACATTTCACACACTTGGACTATTCACCATAGTACATATTAGGTGTGGAGACCTAAATTATATGATTAACAGCATAACACACATGCATTGCATTATTCTTTTCATAAGAAAGGACCCAAACCTGTTTGGGTTTCTAAAAATGACATTTGATGACTTTATAGGCGTGCTCTCACCAAATACATCAAGCAAGCTTGTGGTACCTAGAAAGTGGATTCTCACAACACATGAGTGGAGAAGTCAATCAATTTGTTATGCTGGAGACCAGGGCTTGAGGCAATGTTACTCTTGGAGACAACACCAACAGGAAAATGATGGGTGCGGGTATAATCAAAAACTCCGAGAACCTTTTGATTGAAAATATTTTGCTTGTAAATGGATTGAAACATAACTTGCTAAGCATCAGTAAGCTATGCGATAATGGCTTCATCATAAATTTTTTGACTAATACATGCATTATTAGCTTGAATAACAATATTACTTTATAGGGAAAGCAGATTAATAATGTTTACATGCTTGATTTAAATAATATTGAATGTACTGCTTTATTTTTTTAAAAAACTATTGTTGATGATTCTTGGTTGTGGCACAGGAGGTTATATTATGCCAGTATAAAAACCATTAGGAGAGTTACCCAAAAAGACCTAGTTAGAGGAGTCCCCAAGCTTAGGTTTTCCAAAGAACACTTTGTGTGCCTGCCAACTAGGGAAGTAAGTCCATTCGCTTTTCCATTCCATTAAAGACATTATCACCTCTAGACCTTTAGAATTCCTTCACATGGATTAGTTTGGACCCATTAATGCTGCCATCTTAGAGGGAAAAGTCTTTGGATTTGTGATTGTCGATGACTACTCGAGGTTCACTTGGATTAGATTTTTTTCATATAAGAGTGAGTCTTTTCATGAGTTTAGATCCTTCTCAACTTGGATTTAGAAAAAAGTTAGGTTGTGAGATCTTGACCATCCATAGTGACCATGGGGGAGAGTTTGAAAATGAAAGAGTTGGAGGCTTTTATGAGGATAAAGGGATTAGTTACAACTTCTCAACTTCTAGGACCCCTCAGTATAACGGGGTAATTGAAAGGAAGAATAGGAATTTAATTAAGACCATTAGAGTCATGCTTGCTGAATATTCACTTCAAAAATATTTTTGGACTGAAGCGATAAGTTACAACTTCTCAAGCTTCTTACTCATTATATCAGGTATGAGAGGCTTAACACATTTTTACTAAAGAGGGATTTTGTTAAGGGAAGTGTAGACACCACCCTTTTTCTGAGGAAAGTAGGAGATGAGTTACTCATTGTTCATATCTATATTGATGATATATTTTTTGGATCTTCTTATAGAAATTTATGTGATGTTTTTTTCTAAAATAATGAGTAAGGAGCTTGAGATGAGTATGATTGGAGAGTTGTCTTACTTTTTGAGATTTAGCATAAGACAATAGGCTGATGAAACCTTTATAAACCAATCAATGTATATTAAAGATATCTTGAAGAAATATAAATTGGATAAAATCAAGCCAATAAATACTCCCATGATTTCTAATATTCAGATGGATAAGGACTCAAATGAAAAATTTATTGATCAAAAGAAGTATAGAGGGATGATTGGATCTTACTTTACGTGATTGCTAGTAGACCTGATATAATGTTTAGTGTCTGTCTCTATACTGGGTTTCAAGCTGATCCTAAAGAATCCTTAGATATCTTTTGGGGAGCCAAAACTTAAGAATCTGGTATCCTAGGCACAACAATTCTTTTGAGCTTATTGGATATTATTATTCTGATTTTGTAGGATGTAGGGTGGATAGAAAGAGCACTTTTAGAACTTGCCAATTCATAGGATAATATTTAGTCTTCTGGCCTAGTAGAAAATTAAACTCTATTGGACTTTTCACTATTAAAGCTGAGTACATTACCTTAGGAAGTTGTGTGGCCCAAGTCCTTTGGTTAAAGAAACAAATTTTGGATTTAGGATTACCTATAGGCATAATTTTAATACTTTATGAAAACTCTAGTGCCATCTTCATCTCTTAGAATCCTGTGTAACATTCAAGAACCAAACATATTGATATAAGTCATCACTTTATTAGTGACCATGTGATCAAAGAAGACATTGAGTTACACCATGTGACAACTGAGAATCAATTAGCTAACATCCTTAAAAACCCACTGGCTTTTGACACTTTCAACATCTTAAGGACCAGATTGGATGTGATTGATATAAATGCATAAACTTGATATTTACTGAATTCTGAATTTTCTAATTTGTTGCCATTCTCTTCTTTTGATTGTTTCACTTTATTTGTTTTACTTTTTACTAGCTTTTGTTTCTTTTTCTTTTTATTTTTATTTTTTATTTTAGTTTTTCCTTTTTTTGTGATCACTACTAAAATGATATTTTATTGCATGTTTTTTGTTTTTTTAAAATGTGTAGTCAATATTTTAAATCTCTAAATCAATTAAAGGGAGAAAAGCCATTGATTATTTCTCTTCCTCTAACCTCTTTTAGTGGTGCAATTTCTTTTCTAAAAAATACTCTATCTCAAATTAATAACTAGACTTTTTGATTGAGATCTTTTCTATCTTGCTATAATAATCTATCTTATATGTATAATGTTCAAAGTTTTTATGTTACTTTGAAGTTTTTTCTTCATCTTGTCATTGCATTTATCATATGATTTTAATTCTATTTTGTGGTTTGTTCTTCTTTATATTAGAGAGTGAATTTTTTTCTTCTCTAATATCTGGAAGATATACTCACAATTGAGAGTATTTAAGAGTTTTAAAAAGGGATCTAGCTTACGAAATGTATATATAAAAAAAGTGACAAATGACACCAAATCAAAAGATGTGCAATGACGCCAAATTGAGAAATATACACAAAAAGTGTATCAAAAATTAAAAGATGTGCAAAGAGCGCCAATCCATTTATGAGAGGCATAAAATGAGCCCCCCAAAAGTAAGCTCTGTTCTCTTTCAAAATTTTAAATCTTAGAAGAACTAATGTGTCACGTGATATTTTTAAAGGTTTGATTTCGAATTTTGTAATTGTGACAAATTACTTTAGTATATTATTCTATAAGATTTTTTTTTCTGGAACCAAGTTTTGAACTGATCTCTTTTTCTTATCTAATTAATTTTTCTCAGTTTTGTCTTTTATTTTTTAAAGATGATTTTGTCCTGAGAGAAGTCTGAGCTAGGGTTTACAAGATCAGATATTCTTCCATTTTTTAATTTTGATGATGTTAACTCATTGGTCTTACAAGACTTTAAAATCAAACACATGGAGAATTTATCATGTTCATGCTTTGATTTAAAAAAAAACACTTTTGTTCTTCTTTTTTGTGTTCTTTCTATTTTTTTTCTTTTTTATTCCTCCTTTTTGTGATGTCAAAAGGGGGAGTAGTGTTTGAGTTGTTTCGTCATTCTATTTTCACTTATATTTGTGTATTACTTAGCTTTGATTATTTGATTGCTTGCCATCATCAAAAAGAGGTAGATTGTTATGAATTTGATTTAATGAAATAAAATTTTGATAATAACAAACACTTTTGTATTCTCTACGACTACCTTGCCTACTAACATTTTTGGTCCACAAGATTAAACTGTAATTAAACCAACTCAAGATTAGGTAGATTAAGACTGAGTCAGTTTGTAATGTAAGACATATGTCTTTTACCTTTTCTTGAGTCCTTTGTAATAATATGGGTCATGATGTTAAGAAATCTTATACACACACACTTGGGGGAAAATTTTTGACTATTTTAGAATTTTTTTTATCACATCCTTCGGGATGATCCAAAAATTGGCCTTGATGATTAGTTAAAAATAGAAATCTTAATTAGGGTATCTTGGTTAAAGAAACTATCATTAAGCACATAATCCTGGATGATATTAGTATTGGCTGGGACGATAGGCTCAATTAAAAAAGAATCTGCCGCCAGATCTATTTAGGTATATTTTATTTTTAGACATCATTCATGACATCACCTTGAATCATGCAATATAATTATGCCTAAATTAATATGGTAATTATGTAAATTAATTAAGGTTTTATTTCTCGATTATACATCCTGGACGATCGCAGGATCGGCCGGGACGGCCGGGACGATCAGTTCATAAACCTTAGTTGTTCCTAAATGATCAAACATCAGCCTGGTTCTATTAAAGGTGATGCTTTAGATGATATGTACTAAATTGAACTAATCATCTAAGATGATTGTGAGAACGTCCTAGATAATAAAGATATTTTTACATCATCAAGACATCCATTTAGGGTGATAGTCTTGATGATATTTAATAACTAGTACTAATCGTACAGGTCTATTTCTTATCATCCTAGATGAAATGAATAAAAAACCATATGATCATCCTAAATCATCCTAGCTGATTGAGTTAAATTTATAATGATCGTATATGATGATATTTATATCATCTGGGATAATAAAGTTGGTTTATTGCAATTACGAGCTATTTCAAACCTATTCTATATAAGTTGGTTTATTGCATCTTCTTAATTGTACTATACGACTTTGTATCATATTGTAAGATCTGATCTGTTTAAAACATATTTTTGTGAATCGATCATATTGTACAATGCATATTGTATTGTACGATGAGTTACTAATCCAAAACCCTATCCGTCGGATTTCTTTAAGTTTTATCAGCCATTTGTATTGTACGACGTAATTTAGACTGTACAATTTATTTCAAATACTTACTTAATATAACCCATGATTAGTGGGATAAATCAAGGCTTAATCACTAAGGGGTCATTATACTGTACGAATATGTTCGTACTATATGATGAATAGAGATGAGTTTTATTCATCCCGGACATCATCCTGGATGATTTCTTATTTTTGACTCATCGTACTATACGATATATATCGTACCATACGATGAACAGAGGCCGATTTGTATCATCCTGGAGATCGGTATGGTAGATCAATTGATTTTTTCTAATTGTATGGTACGATGTTGATCGTACCCTATGATGTACAGAGAATAGTTTTGATCATCTCAGCTATTGTCCTGTACGAACAGAAGAGTGGAGGTTCGTACGGTACGATATTTAATCATACTATATGATTTATTTTGAACTGTTCGTAAACCTTTGTACCAAGATGAAGAGTGTTATACATATCGTACTATATGATGTGAAATCGTACTGTACAATTATAACTACTACTTTAAAAAATTTTAGAGATTTTGGAGCCCATTTTATGTGTCAAAATTGTCATGTTTTTGAGTGTGATAGAACGAGGGGAACGTGATTAGAGAGGGAATCCTTAGGGGAGAGCTCTTGAGAAGTACTTAGGGTTTGAGAGAGGAAGGAGAAGGTGAGCTTGGTGAGGGAGAAGAGGTGTGAGGGAGATCACATGGTTGCTCCGTTCTTGTTGCATCTTGCTCCTCCTGTGGCCTGAGAATAACTTGTGGGTGGCTTCTGAGGGGGAGACTCTTCTACATCCGTGACCTCGAAGGTACTCTGCCTTCTCCAGGAGGGAGAAAAATGAGAATGTAGACTGCCATCGCCAGGAGGGTGAGAAGAGCGCTTGGCACTCCGCCATGCCGGGTTGGTGAAAGTGAGTCTTGTAAGGGCTTCTCCTCATTGCCGAGCGGGGCAAAAGGAGAGCTACAGTTTGTTGTAAAATTCCCGGAGCGTAGGACTCCGGGGAGTGGACATAGGTTATGGTTTGATCAAACCACTATAAAATTCAGGTGTGCTTCTTCCTTATCACTTTTTTTTTTTCTTGCACTTTATTTTCATAAAATTTTGTTGGTGAAAAGTGTGAAAGAAAAAGGATTTCATTGTTGCACGTTGAGTTCAGTTTAGAGCTCTTTCTTAGGTTTTTAATTATTACTACAAAGTTTTCACAATTCACCCCCCCCCCTTTGTCGATCTTGTAATTTCAAATTAAGTGTCAAAGACTTTCATGCGTGATCCAAAATTTGAAAAAGAAAAGGCAAAAAAATTAAAAAAAATTGATCTAAGGTATTTACTGATCGTTACACACTCACCTCATTGAACTCCCAAAATGATAAATTTTTTATCCCCATCGTACTATACCATTCACCTTTGTACTGTATAATCTATACAAAATGCACAGATTACAGACCTCTATTCAACCAATTTTGTTTATTCAATCTTTGATCTGTATATTATACAATATGATACTCTTTACACTATATAATACATGTGACCATGCATTTAAATTATTTGGTATGATATAATTTTCCTTCGTACTATACGATATCTCAATTTCATATTATACGATCCACATGTCTGAATGGATTGTGACGAAGGAAACTTATTTGGTCTGATATTATTGTACTTCGTACTATCCGAACACCATTCATACTATAGGATTATTTTTTTAACAGTTGTACTAACGACTCCTCGAGATGAACATATTTTATTCATATCATACTTTATGATACTGATCATATTGTTTGATTTGACCACCTTTTCCCAACTGATCATCAAGACAAAATAATTGCCCAATTGTACTATACCATTTTCGATCATACTGTAAAAACTATTAAAAATTCTATGAATAAGGGGGGGGGGGGAGACAATCTTATTTCACTTAACATCTCTTCACTCTACTTATCTTAATTTATTTCTACTCAATGGCGAGCTCAAGCAAAAGAGGCCAAATTATCTTAGGAAGCTTCACTTCCTCTCGTCACCATTATTATTGCTTTTTTTTGTTAAGGATGAGGATGCAAACCATAAGTTCAAAGCATGCAAGATAACTCCTTGTATGCTAAATCAAGATACCCTTAACTTTTAGGTGATGAGCCTCTTTACTTCCGCTACCTTCTAATTTCTTCTCAGCCTTGGTTTTCCCTTTAATTCTGAGCTCCTCTTTATGTTCCCTGAAACCATAAGAATAAATATAGACAACTTAACCCTCAGTTCTTCTATCTACCATCAAAATATAAAAATCACCAAAGCAAACCTCACTCAATATACAAGGCTTTCTACTAAGGATTTCGATTCCACTCGTTCATAATAAATGAATTTGGCTAGAGTACCATAAATTAGGTTCTTAGAAATACTTCTTTAAACCAACACCAACCTCTTATCTAGTCCTCAATCTAAAATGCCCACATCATACAACATGTTCTAAGGACGTCCATAATACCCAAAGCTATAGATAGGATACGCATGAACCAAATTATATTTATTATTTCCTACCTAATTATGTACAATACTAGATTTGATGAAGACAATTTAATTATTGACTATATTCAGAACATGAAAAAAAATTTGCCTTGTTAACACCTGTAAAAAACTTAATTTAGCCCTCAACCATCTCGTAGGATACATTCTTCACCATTATACCAGTTAATCTATCATGGAAATCGTATAAGGTCCCTATATATATACAGATGCCTCCTATATCTTGTTTCATCAAGGCCAAGCGCATGATGAGCTGGATTTTGATGAAGAAGGGGAAGCTGCTCCTCTAGGAGACCCTACTCCACCAAGTAGACCTACTCCATAAAGAGGACAAACATCTGCATATCCTCATAATGACATCATTTAATGACTCGACCAACTAGAAACTCGGTTAGACTCTCATATATAAGAACATCACCAATAAATGAGGAGGATATGGGATGGTTTGGGGAAAGATTTACTTTAATTAATCAATAGTTTGGATCTACCCATCGTTTCTTATAGCCACCTCCACCACCAATTGATTAGGATCCTTCTTTCTGACTAAATCACTATCAAATATGTTCTATGTTCTTTTTTTTTGTACTCCTCTTTTTGGTGATGTTACAAGGTGGAGAAGTTTGTCTACCTTAGTTAGTATTCCATTTTGTTACATATCATGGTTTCTATTATAGTTTCTAACTTAAAATGAAATGCATATTTTTTTCCTTGTTCATGTTATTGTTCATGTGTTTATTCATAGTTATTAAAAAAAATTATATATTATCTTGCCTATCTACAATATTATTTGACATAATTAAAAAGGGGAAGATTATTGTATTCTATGATCCCTAATCTGAGATTTTGATAATGAAAAATAATGTTGACTGAATTATCTTATTATTCATTAAATTTTTTTAATGTTATTCTTATTTGTGAGTACTAATATTTTAAGGAGATCACATAATGCTCAAGACAATAGAAGAATCGAGACTAGGTAGAATAAGATGTAAGTAAATTTGTAACCTTGTATTTTTTTTTTCTTTGTTTCCTTAGCCTAGCCAAAAAAAATGTATGCAAATTGAGTAACAATGCACACACACAAAGTTAGAAATTTTCTTAAAAGGGGAAAAAATATATTTTTTTTACTGTATAATTTTAAATCATACTCTATGAAATACTATGGTTCAACGGCTATCTTCTATTAACTAATCATAATATATGATGATAATAATACTATATGATATGTTTTAAATTTGAATACATAGTCGCCAGATTAATTTAAGCAAGTTTTTAAATCATTGAATTTTGAACTAATCGTACTATATCATCCTATCATACTGTTTGAATATTTGAATACATACTAAAATTACCCCCTTAATTAGTCCATTAAATTAAGGCTTAATTAATGATTAGTGATTATATTGTATTCCTGGTTCATATCGTATGATGAACTAAGGCTTTTTTTGGTCATCCCGAGGATCATACCGGATGATCCTTTAATTTTTGATCTAATTGTATTAGACGGTGTATACATCATAACAAATTTCATGAATATTTTAACTAATCATTCATATTATATGAGTTGGATAGTACTAGATAATCAATAGAGATTAATTTTGTTCTTCCATGCTTTCATTCTATATGAACAGAAGAATTATAGTATATTATACTGGATGATATTTGTATCAGACTATATGATGAATTTGAGAATTCTTGCCTGATCATACTCCTTCGTACCATGATGAAAACTATTTTGAACTGATGATACTGTACAAACTGTAATCATACTATATGAATAGAAATGGCTAAATTGAAAATCTAAGGGTTTGTTGGAGGCTAATATTTAATTAATGCTTTTGTCTTTTGAATAACAGAGAGAGGAAAGTGATAAAGGAAGGAAACTCTTGAGATGGAGTTTCTAGAAGGTATATGGGGCTTATGAGAGGAAGCAGATGGTGAGTTTGTGAGCGAGAAGGAGTGTGAGGAAATCACATAGTTTCTCCAAGCCCGCTACACGCTTGGACCTCCTATGGCCAGGGTAAATCTTATGGGAGATCTTTAGGAGGAGAGCCTTTAAGTTTAATATCCTCAAAGGTCCTCTGCATTCTCCAGGAGGGAGAAAAATGAGAAGGTTTGTTGCCATCATTGGGATGGTGACATAGCGTTTGGTACTCCGCCACACCGAGGAAGGTGAAACTGAGTTTGTATAAAGGCTTCTCCGCCTTACTATGGAGGCAGAAGGAGAATTACTTTTGAGTAGTAAAATTCTCAGAGTTGAGGACTCTAGAGAGTGGATGTAGGTCAAATAATTTAACCACTATAAATCTTCTCGTGTGCTTTTTCAATTTACTTCTTTTTTATTTTCTTTTTGCATCTTATAGTTGCTATAACTGCTTGGGGAGAATGTTATTTTTAAACTTTATTCTATTATTTAAAATTTCATCACTATTGTTGAAATGTTATTTTAATCACTAGCTTCCACTTTAAGTTAGTTAAGTAATTTTTTAAAAATTATAAAAAAGTTAGAACTCCTATTTAAGCTTTATTATTTACTTCAAAATATACCAATTCAACCCCCTCCCCTTTTGTCACATCTCATACTTTCATTGCCCCTAAAGGTTAGAAGCCATAAGGATTTTGCTAGCCTTTAATTACTTTAGAGGCTTTAAATTATATCAGATAGATGTTAAGAATGTCTTTCTGATTTAGGATATTAAAAAAGATGTCTATGTAGAACAATCCTCAAGATTTGATATTTCATAATTTCCCAGTCATGTGTTCAAATTAAAGAATGCGTTGTATGTATTTAAGAAAGCACCTAGAACATAGTATGAAAGACATAGCTCCTTCCTCCTTGATAGAAATTTTATCAAGGGTAGTGTAGATACCACCTTGTTTATTAAAAGGATAGTAGAAGATTTTCTCATCATTTAAATTTATGTGGATAACATATTATTTGGATGTGCTACTATAAATTTTTATGATGAATTTTAAAAAATAATGAAATAAGAATTTGAGATGAGTATGATGGGAGAGCTTAATTTACTTCTTAAATTTAGTGTGAATCAAAGAGATGATGGAAATTTTCTTAGTCAAGGAAAATAATAAAGGACATTTTGAATAAATATGAGATGGTGAATTCTAAAGCAATAAATATACCAATGAGCTTTACCATTCAATTAGATAAGGATCCAAATAGAAAATATATTGATCGAAGAAGTATATGGGTGTATAAGATTTTTGTTGTATTTGGATACTAATTGACTAGACATATTATTTAATATTTATCTCTATGTTAAGAAATCTTATATGACTGATGTTAAGAGAATTTTAGATATCTTATAGTAACCCAAAACATAAGAATCTGGTATCGTAGACATAACTCATTCCTCAAAATCATAAGATATTCTATTTCAGACTTTACAGGGAGTAGGGGTTATATATAAAGTACTTAAAGAACCTATCAATTCATAAGATAATCTATAGTCTCCTTGTCCTATTGACAATAAATTTTTATTGCCCTATTTATGCTCACATCGTCACTCTGTGCTGATCCAATTTTTTGGAGACATTAGGGCTTCCTCCCGTGCGTTCGATCTTAGCCCTCATGGCTGGAATTTCTTAGCAATTTTGGTTTGATTTTCTTACTCTTCACTTCTGGTTCTCGATCATGTTTTGATTTGGCTATTTCTCACTTAGTTTTTGTGTTGGAAGATGATGACCCTGTCGTCATCTTGCCCTGTTTCTACATCTTCTGAGGGGAAAACACATTCATTCAAAGAGGCTCTTGCTTGTGGTTCTTCATCTTCTCCGAAAGTTAAGTTTGTTCATTCTTCTTCTAAAGGTTGTCCGATCCTTCTTTTTAACAATTCTGTTGTTGATCAACTTGTTGCTCCTTATGCTTTAACCTTGTTGGTAAATTTGTTTTAAGAAGGCCAAATCATGATGCTATTCATAAGTTTTTTGTTAATCTAAAGCTATCCAATTCTTTCCATGTGGGGTTACTTGATCAAAGGCATTTTTCTATCCAGTTAGTCAATAACCTTGACTATAGCCTGATTTTTGCTAGACGTTCGTATTATATTCAAGCTTGTCAAATGTGTCTTTTGAAATGGACTCCAGATTTTGATGTTACAGAGGAATCTCCTATTTCTTCGGTTTGGATATAATTTCCTAATTTGCATTTGCATTTTTTTAATCATCAAATTTTATTTGGTATAGCATCCATCTTTGGCCGTCCCTTACAGACTGATCAAGCTACTGCTACAGTGTCTCGACCGTTAGTTGCTAGGGTTTTGGTAGAGTTGGATGTTTCTAAGAAACATCCAACTGAAATTTGGATTGGTTCAGAAGTGAAAGGTTATTTACAGAAAGTTGATTTTTAAAATTTGCTTATATTTTGTTCTTTTTGTAGGATGCATGGGCATGCTATGAATGAATGTTTTCGTAAAAATCCTCACTTACGACTTGATAAGAACTCTTTGAAACAATCATATGAGACTTCTCCAACAGAAAACCTCTATCTGAGAGCCCTTTGGTTGGAACCGAGAAGGATCATCTTGAGGGAGTCAGTGCTTCTATTCCTCAAGAACAGGGAGTTGCTCTTTTAAATAGTATTTCTAATGATTTACTTAATGTTGCTTCTACTGATTGTGAGGAGAATGTTGATAATGTTGTGCATAATGTTGATCCTTCTCCTTCTTGTATTATCAATCATAATATAACTGATGCTAATGATCTTATGATTTCTAATCCTCTAAGTGTTCAGAATGCAGAGACGGATACTAATGTTGATATTCAATTGGTTGGCAGTGATGGAGATACGAATGATACTATCTTAGAGGATGGAGAATTGGTTGCTATGGTGCATCAATTATTACCTTCATCCAACATTAAATTTGGGGAGAGAAAGGACTCCTAACAATGGGATGATGATGGTAGGTTTATGGAGAATGATGTTCCTCATTTACATAATGTTGGTAAGACTCCTTCAACCTCTAATTATAATAGTGATACTCTTACTGATACAAAAGAGATGATGACAGCTGCTAGATGTTATGCCTCGGATGATAATGATACTAGTTATATTAAATTTCATAGTAAAAGGGGCCGCAAGCCTTAGCAAATTTCTTTACACCGGCTAGAAACACTAATAGAAATACTCGTTCAAATGCTTCTCATTAATAGATTTCTATGTTTAGTACTATTATCTAGAATGTTAGGGGCATTGTATGCCCTTAATCTAAGATTCGTGTTAAAACTTTTGTCGTATTCATCATATTTTTATTCATGTTTTGCCCTAACCCCGTATCTCTGCTTCTAGGTTAGCTAGTACCTCTCATTTTCTTGGTTTTAACGATGCTGTTTTGAACATTTCCAATAAAATTTGGGTACTTTGGAAAAAAATCTATTAAAATTTATATTATTTAAGAGTTTATTCAAGTTATGCATTGCAAAATTGAGACTTTTAATTTTCATTATTGTGCTTCATTTGTGTACGCTGCTTCTTCTCTGTATATTAGAAAGCTGTTGTGGGATCAACTTATGAACTTTCATAGTATTTGTCACTTGCCTTGGATGGTTGTAGGTGACTTTAATGCTATCACTACCCCTTCTAAAAGGTTTGGTGGGTCGTTCCCTTCATATCGTTCTATGTCTGACTTTAATAACATGATCTTCTATTATAATTTGATTGACATTGGGTTTACTGGTAATAAATTCACTTGGAACAGGGGTCACTTATGGTAGAGGCTTGATCATGTGCTTTTTAATGATTCTTGGATTAATGTTATTAATCAAACTAATGTTTAGCACCTCAGTAGAACTTTGTCTGATCATTCTCCTATGCTTATCAACATTAATAGTAGGCAAATTAATGCTTCTTCTCAATTCAAATTTTAAAATATGTGGTTACTTAATACCTTTATTGAGGTTGTTAAGTATAATTGGCAAGCTCCTTTACACCCTGATAACTCTATTGTTGGTATGAAAAGGCTTTGGTTCAAGCTTAAGAGGTTGAATCAAGCGCTGAACTGGTGGAATCACAATGTTTTTAAAAATATCTTCTCTAATAATCTTCAAGTAGAGCAATGTGTGGATTTTAATGAAAATTTATGTCGAAATGACCCTTCTAATGTTAATTTTTCTTTATTAAACTAGTCTAAACTTTATCTTTTTAACTTTCAAGCTCAGGAAGAGGTTTTTGGGAAATAGAAAGCTGCTGCTAAGCATTTGGTTGATGGTGATAGTAACAATAAGTACTTTCATGCTTTAACTAAGAGAAAAAGGATTAAGAATAGTGTCAACAACATTCAAAGAGAGGACGATTCTTATTCTGCTTATAATGTTGAGATTGCCAATTGAGCTGTGATTTACTTTAAAAATCATTTTAATAAAGTTTTCACTCCTCTTCAGGCTACCGACCACTCCTTTATTCCTAACCTTCTCTCTACTGATGATAATGAGTTCCTTTCTAGACCTCCCTCTTTGGAGGTAATTAAAGAGACTGTGTATGGGATGAATAGTGATTTGGTGGTAGGTTCAGATGGTTATACGACTCTTTTCTTTCAAAAAGGTTGGCATATTATTTATGATGATATTTTTTCATCTACTTTGGATTTTTTTGCTAGTAACACTATTCCAAAATTTTTTACTTGTATGTCGCTTGTGCTCATTCCGAAAAGTAATTTTATTCAAATGTGGAATGATTTCCATCATATCAGTCTATGTACTTTCTTCAACAAATTGCTCACAAACTTATTTCAAATCATCTTTCTTCGATTTTAACTAAAATTATTTCTCCTTATCAAATGGGCTTTGTGAAAGGTAGGGCTATTACGGAGAATATCCTTTGGCTCAAGAATTAAGTCAAGATTTTGATGTTAAGGTTAGAGGGGGTAAATGTTATTTTCAAACTTGATATTGTCAAGGTGTATGACAACATTAGTTGGAATTTCATTTACTTCATACTGAATCTTTTTGGATTTAACCCTGTATTTATTAGTCTTATTAAAAATTTTATTGAAAATATTTAATTTTCTATTATGCTAAATGGTTCCAATCAAGGCTTCTTCAACTCTTCTCATGGTTTACGGCAGGGTGATCCGATTTCCTCTACTCTTTTTATTATTAGGCTAAATTTCTTTCTAGGGGTCTCTCTAATTTATTTAATCTTAATCCTGGCCTTTACTTTAGAAGTTTGGGAGGATTTCCTATATCCCATTTATGCTTTGCTGATGATTTTATTATTTTACTAATGCTTCTATTAATATAATTCAGAAGATTATGGATTTTTTCAATCTTTTAGAACTGGTTAGTGGTCTTACTTTTATTAAAAACAACTGTTATTTTATTATGTCTAAAAGGGTTTCTAATTATCGTAATCTTGCTATCAAAGATGTTACTGTCTTTTCTCAGTCTAACTTGCCTATTAATTGTTGCAACCTATGACCCCGAGTTTGAGATTTTGATGATGCCAAATAATGAGTGTTTTGAAATAATTTTTCATTGAATACTATTTTATTTGCTATTATCCTTGAGTACTAATATTTCAGGAAGATCACAAGTGACTCAGGACGAAATGAAGACTCAAGAAAGGGTAGATTAGGAGTATAAGTCAAACATTGTATTTTTTCTATTTATTTTATTTTAATTTATTGAGTCTGTCCACAAAATGCATAAGAGTAAGAGCAACCATGCACACACACAAGGGGAGAGTCTTTTTTTAACTACAAAATGTAATAAAAATTCTTCTCTGGTGATCGTACTGTACGATGTTAATTCGTACCGTACGGTCCAAGCTATGTGGAAGATTCTATGAATAGATCGTACTGTACGAAACACTTCGTACTGTACGATATGTTCAGATCCAAAACCCTAGCCGTAGTTTAGTTTAAGTAAGTGATTTTGCGCCGTTCGTAATGTACGAACATGTTCGTACTGTACGATCTATTTTAAATACTTACTTAAATTAACCCGTGATTAGTGCATGTAATCCAGGCCTAATTAAATTTTGAACATCGTACTGTACGACAGGTCGTACCATACGATGAATAGAGACGAAGTATGATAATCCTGGATATCGTCCTGGATGATCTCTTAGTTTTATCCATCGTACCGTATGATAGGAATCATACCATACAATGAACAGAGACGACATACTGACGTCCAGACCATCGTCTGTACGAATAGTATTTATTAATCGTGCGTACGATATTATATCGTACAGTACAAATTATTTTTGAACTGTTCGTACATCATCGTACCAGGACGACGTCTATTTATTAAGATTATACTGTACGATGTGTAATCGTACTGTTCGAACATTAACGGCTACTTTTGAAATCAGAGGTTTTTGGAGCCCGTTTTAGATGTCAATCAAGTCTTTTTTCAGCAAGAATTACAGAGGGGGTGAACGTGGTTAGAGAGGGATTCCAAGGGAGAGAGCTCTAGAGAAATTCTTGAGGGTTGAGAGAGGAAGAGGAGGTGAGCGTTGTGAGGGAGAAGAGGTGCGGGGAGATCACACGGTTGCTCTAAGCTTGCTGCATCTTGCTCCTCCTGTGGCCCTAGAAGGATTTGCCGAGGATCTCCAGGGAAAGGCTCTTCTACATCTGTTACCTCGAGGTTCTCTGCCTTCTCTAGGAGGGAGAAAAACGAGAAGGCTCACTGTCGTCGCCAGGAGGGTGAAAACAGTGTTTGGCACTCCGCCACGCCGGGTTGGTGAAAGGGAGGTTTGTAAAGGCTTCTACGCCTTGCCGACGGGGGCAAAAGGAGAACTATTTTGATAGTGAAAATCTCGGAGTGGAGGACTCCGAGGAAGTGGACGTAGGTCATATTTTTGACCGAACCACTATAAAATTTGGTGTGTTTTTTCTTATCCGTCATTTACTTTACTTGCTTAATTTTCATATCTATTGCATGTGAAATTTTGTGGAAGAAACTTGCTTAAAATTTGTTATAAAATTTCAAAAACAACAAAAAAATTAGAACTCTTGTTTAGGGTTACTTTTATTAAGAAAGTTGTTTACAAATCACCCCCTCTGTCGTTTAGTAATTTCAATTGGTATCAGAGCTGTTTTCAAAAATAGTGTTTTTAGAAACCTTGAAAAAAATGATCATGTCGAATTTTGGTAATCGTTACACTGACGGAGGGTTATTTCAATAAACTCGTCCACCACTTTTGATAATATTCCGTTTTGATTCTGGAAAATTAGAATGTCTACATTTGCAATCTATAGATTACCGCATGTGGATGTTAGTAAATGATGGGATGTTGCACGTAAAAATTATTAATGTTTTGAAAACTCTTGTACTTTTATGAATGGAGCAATGAGATAGGGATTAGCCCAACTGAATGCTAAGTGCTTAAACTGCTTTTTTTGTGCATTGAAATATGAGGACATTATGAGAGTATCTACTTGTGTTTCTGATAAGAGGATTTGGGATAGACTGTGGATTACATACGAAGGAACAAACGAAGTAAAACAGTCTAGGCTTAAACATTCTACTGCATGATTTATGAACTATTCCGTATTGAAACCTAGCGAAATAATTTCCGACATGTACCTTAGGTTCACCCAAATCGTGACATCCTTGCATGCAATTAGGTAGAGAAATTTCAAATTCTGAGAAAGTGAATAAAATACTAGATGCCTACCTAGTTCCTATGATGCTAAGATAACTGCTATCACTGAGTCCAAAGATTTAAATGTTTATCTATTGATAATTTCCTTGGGTCACTCATTGCATACGAGCAAGGAGTGAGCAAAGGTTAGATGATGCAGGTTGAAAAGAAAAAGGAGCGGGACGGTGGCTTAAAAGCATGCAACTCAGAAAGTGAAAGCTCTCAGGGGAGGAAGACGATGAGATAGCACTGATGACCCAACAGTTCAAAAATTTTATGAAGAGAAACACTAAGCATCATCAGAATAACTAGAATAAAGGTAAAGCGCTCAAGGTCCAATAAGGTTTCATCTGATACAAATTGTTTTGAGTGCTGGAAGCCAGGACATTATCGAGCCGATTGCCCCAATCTGAAGATCTAACCAGCTAAGGAGAAAGGTGATGAGAAATCCAAATACAAGAAAGGAAAGATTGAGGACACAAAAAGCTTTTTGGGCGACTCTGCCTCAGAATCGTCAGAGGAAGAAGCAGAGGAGGACGGTAACTAATTGTGTCTTATGGCTAACGATAACCTTGATCAATCGGAATCAAGATGAGGGTTCTCTCACAAAAGATCTAAGAGAGGATGTGGTACCTGGATGACAGTTGCTCACGACACATGACTGAGAGACATGAAGAAGTCACCTACTTGAGACCAAAACTGGAGGCAAAGTGACGTTGGGAAGAAACACTACCAGGAAGGTGATAGGCTCAGGTACTGTTGTAATGCTAAGAATTTTTTGAAATTGAAATGTTTTATTAGTGATGGTTTAAAAGCATAAACTTACTTAGCATTATTCAATTGTTGACAAAGGTTTTGACATTAAATTTTTATCTGATAAATGCCTGATTAGTTTATTTGACAAACTAGTATTAGAAGGAAAAAGAATGAACAATTTTACATGTTAGACCTTGATTCCATTGTAGTTCAAATTCATTGCTGCTTGAAAACAATAGTTGATGACTCGTGGCTATGGCATAGGAGACTACTGCCATGCTAGTATGAAAACTCTTAGAAACATCACTCAGAAAAACTTAGTTAGAGGTGTACCTAAGTTAGACTTTACCAAGGAATCACTATAGTTGATGCTTCTCAACAGGAAAACAAGTCAAAATCATCCTTTCACTCAATTAGAGATTGATTACCTCTAGGCCACTAGAAATTCTACACATGGACTATTTGGACCCGTGTAGTACAGCCAGTCTAGGTGGAAAGAATTATGGATTTGTGGTTGTAGATGACTTCACTAGATTTACTTGGGTAAGATTCTTAGCACACAAGAATGAGTCTTTTGAGGAATTTAAAGTTTTCTCCCCATGGTTCAACAAAAATTAGGTTGTGAAAATCAACAATCCATAGCGATCAGTATGGAGAGTTCCAAAATGATAGGTTTGAGTCACTCTGTCAAGAGATAGGAATAGAACACAATTTTCTCAGCCCCTAGAACACCCCACAGAATGGCATAGCAGAAAGGAAGAATAGGAACTTTGGTAGAAGCTGCTAGGGCAATGTTAGCGAGTGATACACCTTCCTAGATACTTTTGGGCAAAGTAGTCAACACAGCATGTTATGTTTTGAACAGAGTAAACATTAGATCGAAGCTGAATAAAACTCCATATGAACTCCTTAAGGTAGGACTACCAAATCTTTCACATTTACATGTCTTTGGGTGTAAGTGCTTAATCCTAAATAATGGTAAACAACCCTTAGGAAAATTGATCCCAAGTCTGAAGAGGGTGTCTTCTTAGGTTATTCTTTCTGTAGGTAAGGCCTATAGAATTTTAATAAGAGAACCCTTGTTAGTAAAGAATTCCACCCCATGTGGTATTTGATGAATCAGATAGCCTCAGAATCTAAAATTGAAGATGATTGAATAGAGGCAATTCAAGGAGTAGAGACTATGACCTTAGGAGAAAGGGTCGAACCTCAGGAAGATCTGCTTAGAGAATGGAGATATTCTTCTAGTCATCCTAAAAGAGTTATTTTAGGAGGACCTTTCAGAAGGTGTAAGAACTAGGCATGGACTTAGAAGGAGGTTAGTCACTCAGCTTTTCATCTCTATGATAGAACATACGAGTCTAGATCAAGCCTTAGGAGATGAATTTGGATTCATAACAATGCAAGAAGAGCTGAACCAATTCACCAGGAATGATGTTTGGGATTAGTCAAGGACCTAACGTGCAAGTGTTGTTGGAAAAAATGGTGTTCAAGAATAAGTGAAGATTCAGGAACAATAATAAGGATAAACAGACTAGTAGCTAAGGTACAACCAGATTGAGGGGATAGACTTTGAAGAAACCTTTGCCCCGGTTGCTAGACTAGAAGCCATAAGAGTGCTCTTAGCTTTTGCTTGCTTCAAAGAACTTTAAGTTATATCAAATGGATGTAAAAGAGTGAATTTCTGAATGGGTAATTAAGAAGATGTCTATGTTGAGCAACCCCCGATTTGAAAGTTCACAATTTCCAAACCATGTATTTAAATTAAAGAAGGCACTGTGTATGGGCTAAAGCAAGCACCTAGAGCATGGTACGAAAGCTTAGCTCATTTCTTTGGATAGAGGATTTAAAAAGGTGTGTAGATACTACACTCTTTTTACAAAAAGGTCAAAGAAAAAATTCACATTGTTCAAATATATGTAGATGACATCTTGTTTGGATCCTCGGATAAAAACTTATGCGATGAATTTTCAAAGACAATGAGTAATGAGTTTGAAATGAGCATGATGGGAGAACTTAAATTACTTTCTGGATTTAGTGTAAAACAAATGGATAATGAACCTTTCTTAGCCAATCAAAGTATATTAAGATATTCTAAAGAAATATGAAATGGATAGTGCAAAACCATGAACACCCCAATGAGTTCGACAATCCAATTAGATAAGGACCTAGTGGAAAATTAGTAGATCAGAGAAAATAGAGGGAATGATTGGATCCCTTCATTACCTTACTGCCAGTTAGACCGGACATAATGTATAATATGTGTGGCCTTTGTTGCCCGTTTCCAAGCCGATCCTAAAGAATCTCACTTAACTGCTGATCAAAAAGAATTCTTAGATATCTACTAGGCACCCCAAACTTAGGAATTTGGTATACCAGACACAGCCTTCCTTTGAAATCTAGGTTACTCAGATTCTGACTTTGGAGGAATGTAGGATAGATAGAAAGAGCACCTCGGTACCTGCCAATTCATCGGAAATCATTAGTTTCTTGTCCAGTAGGAAGCAAAATGCAGTAGCACTTTCCACAGCCGAGCCAGAATACATTGCAGTAGGAAGTTTTGTTGCACAAGTACTATGGTTAAAACAACAAATTCTTGATCTTGGATAACCTGTTGGAACCATCTCGATTATTGTGACAACACAAGTGCATTTGTATCTCTAAGAATCCAATTCAACACTCTCGAACAAAACACATAGACATTAGACACCATTTCATTAGAGATCACGGCGCTACGGAGATATAGAATTACATCACATCGCTACAGGAGATCAATTGGAAGACATATTCACGAAACCTTTAGCTTTCGACACCTTAGCACTTGAGGACTAGATTAGGTGTCATAGATATAACTGCATAAAAAAAAATAAAAACTAAAAAAAAATAACTGCTCCTGATCATCACATACTCACCACTCAAAACTCTGCATTGATTATCATCGTACTGTTACGATACACATATCGTACGGTACCGATAAATGCACCCTATTCACGTCAACCTAAAGCAGATTTCGCTCGTTTGATCGTACTATACGATACCTCCGTTTCGTAGGGTAATACACATCAGCACAAGGACAAAATTTGAGTTAAAGTTGTTCGGTACATATTTATTATGATCGTACTGTACGATACAACCTATTCGTACAGTACGAAACTTTTAACAAAAGTCATACTGAGGCCTCGGACGATCAAAATTCGCCTGATCGTACTATACGATACTTATCGTACTGTACAATTGACCACCTTTTCCCAAACGACACGGTTAAATATTAATTATCTATCATACTGTACGATACATATCGTACTGTACATTGCCGGAATTTTCTATAAGTACCCTTGCCTAGGCCATTCAATTCACTCAATCCTCTCCCACTCAGCCTTCACTTAGTTTTCATGCCCTCTTGCATGTCTAAACGAGGTCGGATGAATGCGGAAGCTCGTCCTCGTCGAGTCGCCAACCTGATCGTTTTCTGAATAGTTAGAATGAGGAAGCCTACCACTGAACAAACCTACAAAATTTCCCCTTCAAAAAATGCTTAATCAGGCCGCTCTCAATTTTGAGGTAATGGGCCTCTTTGCTTCCACCACCTTCAATTCCTACTCACCCTGGAGTTTCCATATAATTCTGAACTTCTTTTTAATTTCTCGCCAACCTCCACCACCACCAGGTCAGACCCTCTGCTTAGTTTGTGTGTTTGCATTGTAGTTTTTTTTTTCTTTTGCTTTTTGCTTTTAGTGCTCCTTCCTTTTTGTGCTGTCAAAGGGGAGAAGTTGTTTTTACCTGTTATTATGCCTGTTATCTAAATGCATTCCTTTTGTTTTGCACTGCTTTTAGTATCCTATTTTCTTGTGTTAATTTAAAAAAAAAACAAAAGAAATGCTTTTCGTACTCCATTGCAACAAATTATTGAATCATTCAAAAAGGGGAGATTGTTGCAAACCATGACCCGAGTTTGAGATTTTAATGATGCCAAATAATGAGTGTTTTGAAACAATTTTTCATGAATACTATTTATTGCTATTGTCCTTGAGTACTAACATTTCAGGAGATCACAAGTGACTCAGGACGAAATGAAGACTCTTAGAAAGGGTGATTAGAGTATAAGTCAAAAACATGTTATTTTCTATTTATTTTTATTTTATTTTATTGAGTCTGCCACAAATGCATAGAGTAGAGCAACCATGCACACACACAGGGGGAGAGTTGTTTTTTAACTGCAAAATGTAATAAAATTCTTCTCTGGTGATCGTACTGTACGATTGTAATTCATACCGTACGGTCCAAGCTATGTGGAAGATTCTGTGAATAGATCGTACTGTATAAAAACTCGTACTGTACGATATGTTCAGATCCAAAACCCTAGCGTAGTTAGTTTAAGTAAGTGATTTTGCGCGTTCGTACTGTTACTAACATGTTCGTACTGTACGATCTATTTTAAATACTTACTTAAATTAACCCGTGATTAGTGCATGTAATCCAGGGCCTAATTAAATTTTTAACATCGTACTATATCGAACAGGATAGTACCATACGATAATAGAGACGAAGATATGATCATCCCGGATATCATCCTGGACATCCTTAGTTTTTGTCACATCATACAATACGAAAGGAATCGTACCATACGATGAACAGAGAGACATCTGGTGCTCCAGCCATCATCCTGTATGAAAAGTATTTGTGGATCGTACCGTACGATATTATATCTACAATATTGAATTGTTTGAATGTTCGTACATCTTTGTACCAGACGACATCTATTTATGAAGATCGTACGTACGATGTGTAATCGTACTGTAGAACAGTAACGGGTACTTTTGAAATCAGAGGTTTTGAGAGCCCGTTTTAGATGTCAATCAAGTCTTTTTCAGCAAGAATTACAGAGGGGGTGAACGTGGTTAGAGAGGTTCTAAGAGGAGAGAGCTCTAGAGAAATTCTTGAGGGTTAGAGAGAAGGAGGATGAGCGTTGTGAGGAGAGAAGGGTGTGAGGAGATCACACGGTTACTCAAGCTTACTGCATCTTGCTCCTCCTATGCCCTAGAAGGATTGAGGAGGATCTCCAAGGGAAAGGCTCGTCTACATCCGTTACCTCGAGTTCTCTGCCTTCTCCAGGAGGGAGAAAAATAGAAGGTTCTCTGCTGTCGCCAGGAGGGCAAAAATAGAGTTTGGCACTCCGCCACGCCGGTTGGGAAAGGGAGGTTTGTAAAGGCTTCTCCGCCTTGCCAAGGGGCAAAAGGAGAAACTATTTTGATAGTGAAAATCTCGATGGAGGACTCCGGGAGTGGACGCTAGGTCATATTTTGACCGAACCACTATAAATTTTTTGGTGTGTTTTTTCCTTATCGTCATTTACGTTTTACTTGCTTTTAATTTTTCATATCTATTGCATGTGAAATTTTGTGGAAGAAAACTTGCTTAAAATTTTGTTATAAAATTTCAAAAACAACAAAAAAATTAGAACTCTTGTTTAGGGTTACTTTTATTAAGAAAAGGATTTTTACAATTCACCCCCCCTCTTGTCGTTTAGTAATTTCATTAAGTATCTTGGTGTTCCTTTATTTAAAGGTATAAGACGAACTTTCATTTTTAATGATCTTATTGCTTCTGTTCAGAATAAGCTTTTATCATGGAATTCTACTTTTCTTAGTTTTGATGGCCGGGTTACTTTAATCAAAATTATTCTTTGTGCCTTACCTGTTTATATGTTTCAGACTATTTTTCCTACTCAAGCTATCTGCAGTAGGATCCATAAGATTATTAATAAGTTTTTTTGGAAATGTACACTCTCTTCTTCTAAAATTACTTTGGCTTCGTAGGATAATTGTTGTGGTGTGTGGATGAAGGTGGGCTTGGCTGTAAGAATCTTTATGAGCTTGCAAAGGCCTTCTCCGTTAAATTGTCGTATATTTTGCATTCTAAAGAAAATCTTTGGGCAAATTTTATTATTTCATAATATTGTGTGGGTAACCACCCGACCAATATTTCTCCTAAACTTGGGGATTCTAAAGTTTGGAAAATACTTTGTAAGATTAAATGGGAAGTGGAGCCCCTTATCTCGTGGGGGCTTTGAGAATTTAACATATTTTTCTGGCAGGATAAATGGCTTGGTAAGGACTTTTTTTATTCTATCTTTAACTCTACTTCTTATGCTTCTGTTAAAGTTAATTTTATCTTCAATAATAATTGTTGGGATTATGAGAAGCTTTCTAACTTTATCCCTGATTGCATTATTTCCCTTATTTTTAACCTGCCTATAAATACCACTTCTGATGATATTATTTTGTGTGATTTTTCTAAAGATGGAGGTTTTCATCTTAAAAATGCTTGGCATTTTTTTCGGATTAAAGGTAACTTGGACAATATTTTTGCTAACATCTGGCATAAGAGCATCCCCTCTACAGTTTCTGTGCTTTTATGTAGAATGCTTCATAAATTTATCCCTACGGAGGATAATCTCATTAAAAAAGGTTTTAGTCTTGCCTCTAAATGTCAATGTTGTTTTCAGATTGAAAATATGCATCATGTTTTTTTTTCTTGGCATGTGGCTGCTAGAACTTGAGTTTATTTTGATGATTTGTTTCTAGTAAATTGTTTTAATGCTCATCTTCCTCTTCATTTGTTACTTAAGACTTGGTTTATTTATACTAAAGTTCACATTCGCAATAGTATTCCGTGTCTTATTCTTTGGTTTCTTTGGTTGGAGATGAATAACTCTATGTTCAATAGAGTTAGGATGAACCATCTCAATGTTATCCAAAGGGTTAAGGACAAGATCTTGGCTCTTGTGACTGTCAATTTGCTTACTATTAAGAGCTTTAAAAATTATTATCATATCACCTCTTCTTTGGGGATTGAATGGATGAAGGCCCCTAATACTATCAATGTTGTTTAATAGATAAAGCCACCTCCTAATGCTTTTAAACTCAATATTGATGGCATTTATTTGGAGTTTGGTGTGGGTTATGGCGGTCTGATCTGTGATAGTAATGGCCATTTGATTGTTGCTTTTGCGGGCCCTGTTCATAATGAGAAATATGGATTATGCACTTAGTATGGCAATTTTTTATGGTATCCAACTCTACATTCCTATAAATTTAATCAATGTAGTTATTGAAGTGAATTTTAGTTTTAACATCACTCCTTTTTAGGATTTTGAGGAGGTGTGTTGTAACCCGAACATCTTCTATGTTGTTAGGGAAATTAAAAAGCTGCTATTATTTGTGAATAACTCTTTCTGTCATGTTGGTAGGGCTGGTAATTCCTGCGCTTCATGGATTGCTAATTATGGTTACAATCTTGGTTATTTTTTCTGATTTTATTCCTTCTACTATACCTGCTCCTCTTAATGGTTTACTCCATCTTGATGTGTGTGGGATCCCACATGTTTTCACTTAACTCTGTATATTGGTTCATGCTGGTTTGGTTGATTTGGTCTCTAGCATGTCTATTTTCTGGAAGTGACTGATTTATTATTATTGTTTCTGTATTCTCTAAGCTGCTGGGTTATTTTACTAGAATAGGTTGTTGGGTTTGTCCCATTAGGCCTTTTGTTGTTGGAAATGTTCTTGCCATTATCTTGGTTTATTATTGGGTGTTTGGCACTTTGATGGTAGTCCCTATGTTGTTTTTATTCTTGTGAATTTAGATGGGAGCAATAGTTTTCTGAGTGTGGCTGCTAAGGATTTTTACAATTGTTGCTATATTACCTAGGGGTGGTAATGGGGGCTAGCATGCTGGGTTGTTCTTCCTCGCTAGCCTTCATTTTTGCAGGTCTTTTTTTGCTGCCACCAGGTTCTCATGTTTGTTCTTGTTGGACCTTCATCATTGGATTGTTGGGAAGTGTTATTTATGCCAGTTTTTTTTCTTCTTGGATCTGTTTCCCTTGGACCCATTTCACTGGATTATTGGGAGGTTTTGGTTGTGCCAGCATTTCTTTGCTGGGCATTGTGTTGTTCTCTTTCCTACCTTTTATTTTCCTTGCGGGTATATGTTGGCTGGCACTTTACCTAGTCTTTGGAATTATTTTATGGTTCATTGTAGCTTTCATGTTGTTCCTATTGGTTGGTTCCATCTTTTGTGCTGTAGCCTTTTTCTTGTGTCCACTATTCTAACTAAATTCATTGTGAATTTTGACTTGAGCGATGATTTTACTGGTCTTTATGCTGATGGTTGTACCCATTATTGCTCTTCTACCTTTATTTTGTGGAGTGCTGGGGGCAACCGTGGGAATGTGGCTGGCCTCTATGCTATTGCTATTGTGGCTTTTTGGTGGAATTTAGCCTGCAGTTTCTCTCAGTTTTTTTTGCAGATTATCTATTATAGGTGGCATGGTTTGGTTGGTTCTCTGTGCCTTATGTTGGTGGCTCCTGTTGGTTGGGAGCATCCTGGTAGGGATGGCTGGTGTTTACTGATGGATGGCTGCTGTGCTTATTTATTAAACAATTTGGGTAGTTGTTTTAGTAATCCCTGGATGGGCTTATTTGAGATGGATTTTGCGAAATATGATGGTAGGATTGAGTGGTTTGTGGATGTTCCCAATGAGGCTTTTCATAAATTATTTCTAAGCTCTTTAAGTCTTAATTCCAAGTTTGGCTTTACTTGGCGCATCTTTTATTGCACTACCTATCTTCATATTGCCTCTTTATACTTATGTGATTATTTAACTTGTCTTTTGTGGTGGTGTAGATTTTTAGTTTGCCACTGTTTCTTTTTGTAAGTGGAGCTTCCATTGGAACAGTCCAAGGATTTTTGTAGAAAGATTGGGCTTAATCGTATTATTCTTATCTTTCTTTTTTGGATGCTTGTCTATAGCATCACTAGCTTGTTACTAGGTTTTATTATATTTTTGGTTAGGGGAGCTAATTGGCACTTAGGTTTTCTTTTGATTTCTTTTGTATCTCTTTTGAGCACTAGTGAGCCGATGAACTCCTTTAAGGACTCTATACTTGGTTTTAATATTAACGCATAAGCCCCTTCTATGTTTTTATTTAAAAGAAAAAATAGCTATAAAAAGTTGTGTTGTTGAAATCTTGCTCAAGAAATAATTCCATGACCTTGGACTTCTTATCAGCACTATATCAATCTTGTGTAATATTGCAAGTGCCATCTTTTTTCAAAAGATCAAATACAACACTCCTTCAACTCTCCCTAACTAAGCATATAGAGTGAGACACCATTACATTAGAGATCATGTAACCAAGTGAGATATAGAACTACGTCATTTAGCTACTAAAAAACAACTAGAATACATTTTTAGACAGCCCCTTACCTGTAACACCGTTAGCAACTTGAGGACTATGTTAGGTGTTATTGACATTATTGCCTGATTGAAGATGAATGGGAAATTAAAAATTTAAATGTTTTTTTGTGTGTTTCTATGTAGTTTGATTTTTTATTCTTCATGTTGGTTGTTTATGTTTGTGTACTTTTGTGTGAATTTTTTTCTTTTCATGAAGATTTCCTGTTCATCATACACAATTTCAATACTTTTCACATCGTCCTATACAATGCTATATTGTACCATATGATCCTCACAAACTGTGTCATTAATGCTTACACCATATAGAAAGATTCTAAGTAATCTATTATTTGTGATTATACGATACAAACATACCATTAATATTGTACAATACACGTGGCACCTATTATTTGGACTAATTGAATTTAGCCTTTACAAAATTTATTATAGTATTGTAATGTACAAACACCTATTTTTCCTATTCGATATGACCAGTTAATGATCATCTTGACTGATGCATCAGGATGACCATTACAAAAATTATCATCCAATATATTTCTAATCGTACTATATGGTAGGACAAACTTTTAGACTTATCAAACTGGATGAATTAAATTCCTTATATCGTAGTGTATGGTTCCACATCATATTTTATGTTATGAACAACTTCTATTAAAGAGAGTAATCACAAGAATTCTCTTCACACCAATCTTTCATCTCAATCCATATTTCTTCTTATACAAGTTTCTACACTTTATAATACTCGGTGGAAAGCGTTCAAGGGCTCTCGTAGAAATTTCTTCCAAAGTTGTTGTTGATCCCCATTTTATTGAAGCAATAAAAGAAGAAGTATATCAACACTATAAGGATGTCAAAATTACTCCTTTTAACATCATAAATTAAGAAGTTTTGAACATCTAGGTACTCGGTCTATTTTCTCAAACCATCCTTCATTTCATTTTTACTATGGAATTTTCATTCAACCCTGAAATTCTCTATGAATCTTTGCAAGCCTTCAAATCAGTAGTGAGGGCACACCCCTTCAATCCTATTCCTATAGAAGGCCCATAGAAATCATATATCAAGACTTTGCTAAAATTTTACACCTTTCTACCAGTAGTGAAAGTTTTTTACTCCTTAGACTTTATCCTTCACAATAACCTGATTCCTTTCAACACCACCCTTAAGGTGTATTTAATAAATTTCCACATCCCTCAGGTTAACACCTTAGTCAAAGATTCCCAAATCATTCAGCACATCCTTCAAAATTCAGTCATTCCAAAAGATGATGATACGATAAGTATCACACCTCTTTTATGTTTTAGTACCAACTTCATCAATGTTGAGAATGATTTCAATGTAGCTGACTTAATTGTTCTATATATGGAAAACCTTACCTTTATTAGAGATCCCATAAATTAAAAAAACCCAAATCTTGACTTAGATCATATCATTGATTATATCCTAGAATAAAAAAGCAATCTTCAATTACCTACAATAACTTAACCATCTTACAATAATCTATTCAAATAGCTCCTTCCACATCCTTTATAGTGCTCATTTCATGAATGTTCATTATGTGAATCTCAAACTAGAGGAGATAAAGGGAGGTGCAGCTTAAGCCCTAACACCACACCAGTAATCCAGCATTCTCAATAAGATACACAGATTCTGAGAATTGATTAGATGGAAACTCACTTAGATTCTTACATCGTAGAGTAGAATAAAAAACATTAATATGGTTTAGAGAGACAATTGCATCTCTTCATTAATACTTTCTGCCACCTCCACCACAATCACCTAATTAGGACATTCCTACTTTTGGCTCATGTATTTTAGTTTATGTTTATATTTTTCTTTTCATTACCATATTTATCTTGTTTTTCCTATTATTCTTAGTCGTTCTTCCTTTTTTATGATGTCAAAATGGGAGTAGAATATTTTTTGTATGTTGTATTTCTACTTTACTAGGATTAGTTTAGTTTATCTCTTAATTCTACGTTGTTCTCATGTTTATGATTAGTCTTTGTTCATTCCTTCAAAAAACTCACTACTTTAAAAAATTCATGTAGTAAAGGGGACTTTAGGATATAACAAATTTAATTTGAAATCATAACCAATAATATTTTCCCCCATCCAAAAGGGGGATATTATGATAAATCTAGACCGAGGTCTTATGATTTTGATGATAACATATATTATTTAGTTGTCAACTATACCATATTCTTTTATTATTACTATTGGATATTTGTTCTTTTGTACTAATATTTTAGGTCTGTCGTACATCATGCAAAGTGATCAACTCAAGTTTTATTAGAATGGGTTTAAGTGTCTTCAAGAATTTGTATTTTTAAATTTATTTATTTTTACATTTCTATAGTCAAAGTCTTATATTTGGTTGATGGTCAACTTGGTTATTGTGCACGTAAACAAGGAAGTGAGAAAGTGAGAAAACTAGAAGTGTAATTTTTTTGAACTGATCATACTATATATAATCTATATCATGATATACGATCGACTATTCAAAAAATCATTAAAATGGATAACTTGCATAATTATTGATATTTGTACTAATCATATTATATATTAAATATTATATAGGATCATCAGTAGAAACCAACATCTCAACCACTAATCATATTTAGGCAGTATTTTGAAATTCAAAATTTGTACCAATCATGTCGTACTATACAAACTGTACTGTATAATATAATCAAATATTTTATAAATGAATTATGTAATTTGGTAATCAAATTTGGATTAATTGATATAGTTAGATCATAATGTTTGATTTTATTAATCATTCTTTCCAATCGATCTTTATATTGTATAATAATTATTTGGCAACAATTGTACAAGAAGATAATCCAATTTGAAGAATGTCAGCCAAATGATCGTTTAGGTTCTATATCTTCACCTAGAGGGTGAAAAAGGATTGTTAGGTTCTTTGTCATGTTGGGTTGGCAAAAATATTATAAAGGCTTCTCCACTTAGATTTGGTGCCTAAATGTGAAACTCTAAAGTTTTAGTGCAATACATAGAGAGGAGCAGTTTAGGAAGTGGATGCAAGTCATTGTTTGATTAAACCACTAATAATTTTTTGTATTTTCATTCTAAGTTTAACTTTCTACAATTTATTTTTCTGTAATTTAATTTTTTTTAAATTTGATGTTTGATGGTTTATGAAATATTTATTTGGATAACTCATTATTACCATAGTTATACGTTTTGTTTCATTAGTTTTCTTATGTAATGGTTGATAAGATTGTTTATTTTAAGTTATTCAAAAAAAAAAAACTCAAAAAATTATTATGGTAAGGAAAAATTTATGAGTGCTTGGGGATGGTTCAGTGAGGCTTAAAATCCCGCATCGACTTTCACTTCACATTTCATTCACCATCAATAAAAAGAAATGAAGTTTAACCATACATGAAGAATAAGTGAAGCCAACTCATTTTCATTAATTACACAAAATAATGAAAGTACTGAAGAAAAAATATCACTAGATGGATTGAATGTTCTCCTCCACACACCTCCTTAAAAATATATAATTACTTCCACAAACATTGACCAAACAAACTTATGAGGTGGATCTAGATCTCCATGAAATGCTTTAGTTGTCACTCCTAAGGAAATTGTAGATAAGCACTATGAAGACTGAAATGAACTAGACGATTGAACTCTCTTACTGATATTACAAATGAACTATTTATAAAAAACTATAAAAAGTAGATTCTGGCGTTGTGGCACTCTAAAAACTTATGCCACGATGCCCATAAAATGAATTAACACCACAGTATGGAAGATTTTCCTCATCTATGTGGCTTTTTGTTATTGACCAATAATTTAAAGAATCGATGCATAACTTCACTTGAAGATCATGACCTAGTTAGTTATAACTATACCATGGTGGTGCTACTGATGGTTGAGCACTGTGGTATCTACGTGGAACTCCCCTCGGCTTGGTGGTGCTAGAAATTAGCACAACAACATTATCTAGAATATTGTAGTGTTGTCAAATAAACAATGGGCACAACCATGCCTATATTGGGCACTCTAGCAGTGTTCACAAAAGAACCACAGGTGTAAAATGTCTATCTCTATGACACTATAGTTTTCCTCCATAACACAATTTAGCATATAAAGTCAAACATTATCTACACTCATTATTGGGCCTATTGGTTAAACAAGGCTATATAGTACTAGTAGCACGGGACTTGTGGAACTGTGGTTTAAACATTGAGAAATGAATCACCTACTTTTTTATTGGTGAAATTATGTTCCATTTGGCACATAAGAGCAATGTGGCATTAAGAAATAACAATGTCATGGTGCTCTAAATAACATAATTATGTTTCTGACATAATTCTATAAAACTGTGTATAATGTTGTAATGCTCAATAGAGCTTCATAATGGAAAGTGATAAAAATTATGAAATATTGACTACACTACCATTAGTACTATAAAAATAACTAACCAAATGCTGCAATGCTTTAAATTGAAGTGAGGTGCTCCTTAAGGCTTAATATCACTGTGGTATTTATAGATATAGTGCTATGGTTGTGCAATCTAGAAAATTTTCCTAAGAGCTTAACATTTCAATGTTATGTTTAAATGCTTTGGTTCATGACATGAAAACACTATGCCATTTCAAACCCTAATACTATGATCCTAGATAAATTTTTAGCATGGTAGATTTTTCTTGAGAAAATTTTCATAACTTAGCCAAAATCTAAATTAATCAATTCCACAAATAATACAAAATATACACAGATAATAAAACCAATAAAATAAATAAATAAACACAAAGAAAAATTTTGGTGCTTCCCAAATAGTACTAAATTTATAGTTTTTAGTCAGACCTTCCTAAATATGTCATTTAAACAACAATGAATCACCACTACTTCTTAAGTCTGCACATTACTCTTTTCCTTTGTCCTTTGAGTTAATTTCAACATTAGTGGACAATTTTCCATGGGTTCTACTACTAAAAGGGATTGTAAGTGATCCTAATTGATTTTCTAAATTTTTAATTTAAGCAGCCAAACTTTGCAGTTGGGTTCCAAACTAAATTACAACCTTTTCCAAACGTGTCTTCTTATCTTTGAACTAATTTTTTTTTATTCAAACATGGGGATAAGAAGGTCTAGGGGTTATTACAATTCATTGAATATTATATTCCAATTTACTCTTTATTTAGACTGACCTACATTTCACTGATTATTTTACACAATTTAATTAATAGAAAATTTTAAATTAGAGTGTTCATCCAACTTGGATTGTATGTATTTGAGTAGGAATTATTTTTTCTTCCAATCAAATTATCCTTCCCAATCTCTTGAGCATTGTTGTCACCAATAGTATCAAAATCATGCACTTCTAAATACATAGAAGATCTTAATCCTAAACTAACTCTAAAAGTACCCTATTTCTTAAAATTATATCTACTTATGCAGTTAAAATAAATAAAGCATCTTGTTCATAAACACTTACCACACCCTTAGGATTTACCCTTTGAATTCCACTAAAATTTTATTATAGATGTTTCCTCACCTAATTCATGAACTTCATCAAATGTCTTAGATAATTAAGATCCTATAACTTTCTCTCTTAGTTTTATTAAAATGCCTAACTCTCTTCTCAATAGAGTTTTAAGATCCAAGTATGTAAATGATTTATGGAATGTGGCTAATAGAAGCTGTTGCTCTTCAAACTGGAAAATCATTATGAATGGTGCAGATTACTTGCATCCTGTTATTAGGTGGAGGATTTTTAATGGTAAGAATGTGGATACTTTTAAAGATATTTATATCTGGATAAGACCATTGATATGTGGCCAACATTTGTAACAGTTTTAAATCCAGAATTCTGTCACCTTTTATTTCTGATGGAATATGGGACATAAACAAGTTGAAGCTCTATTTTGGATAGCACCTGATTGAACAAATTATTTCAATTCCAATTTATATTGAAGTTAATGAACACAAGCTGGAATGTATAAGAAAGTTTTCTGGTAAATCAATAGCAGCAGTTACATATGAGAAAAGTTTTGAAAATGATAGGGAAGATGAGACATGGATCTGGAGGAAAAAACTTAAGCTAAAGCCGAAGATTTATATGTTTTGGTGGCGATTATGTAGGAACGAAATCCCAACATTTGTTTTTTGTTATATCGGAGATTGGCTGAGTTTTGAGGATGTCCGAGAGGATGTAAGGAGATGGAAAATAAATAACATGTGGCTTCACAGTGTTATATGGTTAAAAGGGTATTGGAAATGCTTGCTGCTTGGCATTTTATTATTCCAGCTTTTGATTCTTTAGCTGAATGCTACCAACTACTAAATAACTTTGATGAATCAAATCTGTTCCTTGGAAATTTACTTTGCTCTATGGTATTCTGTTGCTGGAAGAGTAGAAATAAACTAGTTCATGGAGGATCAGAAGACAGTTGTTCTACCATTGCTTCAAATTCCATTATTCAGACTGTTTCATCTTTTGATTCTTGTTTAATCCAAGATAATTGGGATTCTAATAACCTGTATAAGCTATCTCAATCTTCTTGGCATCCTCCTCCTCCGGGTTGGATCAGGGTGAATATTGATGCTTCAGTACTTTCTAATAACAAAGCCAGCATTGGAGGTGTTTTCAAGGATTGTAAAGCATCTGGTTTAGCTACTTTTGGGATTCAATATATTCATTGGGACTACTCACAAATTGAGTTATTTACAATACTGGCATTGATAGAATATATTCAAGATTGAATGCTTGATGTAAAAGGTATTGTGACTGAGGGTGACAACTTTAATGTCATCAAAATCTTTCAAAATTCATTGACAAAGCCGGCGATTGATGAAGAGATTCTGTAGAGCCTAAGGGTAAAGAAATTAACTACCTCATAGCGTTTTTCCTTAGGGAAAGTGAAAACAAAGAAACCCTAATAGAAACACCATTGACACTATCATACTTGAATGTTATATAGATTTCTAAGAAGCTAGCTAAGCATATCTTAGCATCCTTTATAACAGTTACCACAACCTAAATATTTTAAACCAACTGATTTATAATAAGTTTTTGATCAAATTTATTATCATGGATAATCTTTCGGTACTATTGTGGATTCCACCTACTATAAGATTGGCATACTCCATTAGAGGTTTAATATGGTCCTAATCTTCTACTGGCTCCAAAATCACTAAAATAACAAACTTTTTAGTTTTTATAATTTTGTAACTTATTAGTTTTTCTAACTTTTTTTACTGTCCCAACACATGCAAGAGGAATGCACTAAATAGTCAAGAATAAAAACTAAATAAATGAGTATTTTTTATTTTTAATTTTTTTTATAGTTACTACATGTTAAAGATATAAATACAAGTAGGTCTAAATATGCAACTACTTCAACAATAAAGCTTAAAATTGTAATATGCACATTACTTCCTCGGTATCGGTGTCAAAAACATGATTTCTGTGGAGCGTAGGCATGTGTTTTCCTATGTTACACTAACAAATAGTTTATGTATAAATATGAAAATACTCATGCTTTCTTTGAAATGAGTTACACACATTACTTAAATATACATATCAATCATGCAATAAAGTGATTAAGAGAGTGTCGATCCCATTGGGAGGTGTTTTAATAGATTGCAATCAAATTAGTACTCCCTACTAGAGATTTGAGGTTTATCTTACTAAAAAAAAAATTAAGGTTTTGGATTCTACCACATATAGATAAAAAGAAAAAAGACAAATGAGATATCATATATTTTAAATGTTTTGTCCTACTGTTTATAAAGAAATATTTTTTACTAATGAGACTCTAAAATATTGATGTGGATCAAATTATATGCATCCCTATATCTTTGTCAAGCTTCTAGGTGTTGAAAAGAAGGTTTATGGCCGTTTTAAAATTCAAATTTCTCCATATAACCTAGAAGGTTTAATATTCAACGTCTAAGCATGTCAAAACTCCATGCCATTGCTCCAATTTATTCCAATATTCCTCCATTGAGGTAATATATATCACATTATATTTTAACTACAAAAATGACCATTATATGAATATAAAAACTATTCAGATATATTAAAATTTTCTATAATTTAATTTGAGGCATAAGCGTCTATATTAGTACTTGCAATGAGTTCACTATTCTAGCCCAAAACACAAAAAATTAGTGAGACATGATAAAGATAGCAAGAAAACACATTTTTATATTAATTATGGAAGATAATACATGAGAAAAAACAAGGATATATTTTAGCAAGATTGTTCAAATACTTCTCCACATCCTTCTTCCTCCAATGGTTGGATTGCTTACATAAGAATGTACACTAAGGAGGTATTGAAGAACTCTCAAAAAATTATAAAACTTTAACAATAGTGACAAAACCATAAATAAAAGAACTAAAAACATATTTATAGTAAGTATAAAAATAGCCTTAAATACCACGATGCTCAGAATGGTGGTGTTATGGTGTTATTAAATAAACTAGCACCTTGACAATGCATGTAATGCTTTGCCACTGGGCTGCACTGACTCTATGAATTTATTAATAAACTTACATTACTTTTTATTGAATCAACATGGATTCTCAATTTGGAAACTTTTCCACCATGGTGATACAAAATTTGAGCATTATGGTCCTTTAATATACAATATGGCCTTATGACGTAAAGAAGCTCAGCACTCTATGACTCTATTTTTTGAGACTCAAGTGTTGAAGTGTTATTTTATGTCATAATGATGCTATAAAGAGCTACAATTTTGGGCTTACTTTAGTTAGGGTGCTGATCTTCCTAAACTTTTGAGCTGTTGGTGCTGCATTATTTGAATAAAGCACTAGGGAATTATTGATGATGACAAAGTGGCACTAACTACGGGCAGTACAATCCTGTCTTAACACATAGAATTTTTTATGATTTCCTAAGATTTTTTGCATAAATAAAACTAAAATAACATATCTCCATTGAAATTAAAGACAATAAATAGTATAAAATTTACATTTAATAATCTCATGTTATGTTTCCTCATCATAGAATATTATCTACTAAACTTTCACATGTCTTCTTCTTTTCTAAACCTAATTCCCAACGGTGATATGGGGATTCTCTCCTATGAATCTTTTGATAAACATATTTCCTAACTCATTCAATATAAGGACTAATATGTTGGGTAGTTTAATTTTTTTTTAAAGATGCATATAGCATTGAAATTAAAAAAAAAAAAACTATTACAAACTAGTACTAAGCAATCCTCTCAAAGAACAAGGAAGCCTTTTATTAGAAGAAATTTAAGCATAAGAGAAAAATTTAGAAAAAAGAAACTATCATAATGAAAACAAGATTCTCTACTTATCATTTTAAACCAATTGGGGTGGAGGGGATGCCAAAGATTAAACAACCTGAAAGGTTGGTTAGTATCCCAAAATTCTTGATTAACTAAAAAATAAAAATAGAAAGATACTTAAATTCCACTAATCCAATTTTTCTTTCCAAATTCCAATTTCTGCTTAAATTAAAACTAGAAAAAAAAAAAGCAACTAAATGAATAACAAAACAAAAGAGCATAATCAGCCACTACACAATCCATTTCCATCTTCTCATCTTTAACAGTTCTGTTAATCTCTATCTTCAATTTCTTTTCCCAATATCCAAACCAACAAATGATATCTTCAAATGAAACAATATTAAGAGTTAATTGAAGAACCGACCCTAACAATGCTCGCCTTCCTACCTCTTAGGCTGCCTTTGATTGGACCAAATACCATTTTTTTATAATTACTTGATTTGGAAGGAATAAAAACCTTTCCATCCTCATCTATCGTTTCACTATATTCCATCTTGTTTTCCTTTGCCATTGGAGTGAAAACACTTTGAAGTTCATCTGAAGCTTTTATGTCCTTCACCTTTTCTTTACACTTCACATGATCAACTAGATAAATTTCTTTAATAACAAAATTTGAATGTCTATTTTTAGCAATTTTCTTCACAACACCCTCTGTTCCTTTAGCTTCCACTTGCTCCAAAATATTTGAACAACCCTTCACTTCTTCTGCTATTACAGTAATCTCAACATCTTGATTAATCTCTCCCCCTTCAAGTTGTTCCATCACAAAATCAGCAACTAAATTTTTATCTTCTATTGCTGACATTTGAAAATCAAGATCCAACCTATTTTCCTTGGCTGGTAATTCCTGACTTTCAATATCTATCCTGCACAATTTCTCAGCAAAAACTAGTGAAAGTAATTTAAATTTGTTCTCTGATTGCTGTTTCACCGGTGCCACATTATCTACAGAATTTTTATTCTCAGTTGCCACCTAAAAATTCTATTTTAGAAATCTACTATTTCTTTTGAACTTCACTAGGTTGCAAGGACCATAAGAGTTTTGTGGATTTACATTGTTCACTTTACCCTTCACTTCCATATCTCCAAGTTTTTTTTGTATTTACCACATTGATGCCCTCATGTAAACCTTCATAGCTTATTTCTTTATCAATTACCATACATGTCTCTTCTTTATGACCAATTTTTCCACATTTGAAATAAAATCAAGAAACCTTTTCATATTTAATTTTCTGAAAAAATTTTCCATATAACCGTTCAATCCAAACTCTATAAGGTAACTTAGAGTCTAGATTAATACAAACACAAGCTCTAGTAAATTCATGCCTTCCCCATTTGAATATTTTCTATTTTTGAGACAATTTTGGTAACATTAGTCTCATCCCAACAATGTAACGGTAGGTGATGTAAACGAATCCAAATCGGAGATGATAGCCCTTTTAATGACGTTGGGGTGAATTGAGGTGTCCATTTATCCATACCTATAATGTGTCCTCCTACAAACCAAGGACCTCAATTTAATACCTCTTCCATTATATGAAAAGAATGAAATGAACACAATATCCATTCAACTCCCAATGAGGTAATATGAAACTTCCCAAATTTATCCCATTGTAGCCTTAATTTAATGATACAAAGAGAAAACGGGATTCCTTTCCCAAATACCTTAACCACAAGCGATTATTCCAGCAATTTAATACTTTCAGCAACTTTATCCAAATTATGTTTTACTGCCTCCGAGCTATCATTATTTTCTAACTCCGGCTGAATTGAATTAGCAATAGTATGCTGACTTCTAGACCAAGCATTTATTGAATTTAAAATTCCAAAGATCAGTAATCTGACTTGATCTACTGTAGATTTCCACCCCACAACCGAAATCATTCTATCAACTTCTTTGTTTTCCATCAAATTCAAATTCAAAGGCTCCTGAATTTTTGGCTCAAAACTTGGTAAATTAGAAAATCAGTTTACCTTCAATTTACAACCAATGGAGGAGGAAGCCTCCGAGTCATTAGCCGCTCCAGCCGACCAATTCTTCACAGGGGATAAACGATTCATCATAGACTTCCTGCCTGAAATTTCAATAAGTTCTTTGCCTTTGCCCAGCACCAGCACCACCTCTTGTTTGGGAAGAGACCGACCCTCATTAATAACCAAAGGTTTATAAGTAATCACCAATTCTTGATTTCAGGCATGACTACCTTTGTTTTCTCAAAGAGAAGATTAAATGGGATACCTGGTAGAATGAATTTTTTAGGTATTCCAGTCATCAGGATATGATGACCGGCGACCATCCACCATTCTTCAGTCTGAACTAGTGAACATGATATGTTGGGTAGTTTATTAAAAAATTCAAATATAATACCAAATAAACTAGTAGCAAACTTGTTGACCTCATTTTCAATATAGTAAGTAGAATCATTTTGAAATCACCATTAAACGAAAAAAATTGAACTATATTCAAGTTAATTGAATTTGATTTGAACATGTGAATGAAATTTTATGACATCAAGTTATATTTGACTCGATTGAAACCTAGTTTGACCTCGACATCACCAACAATATTTAAATAGAGTGAAAAGTGCCTAAACTAATTATAATTTATATGATAAATGTTTCAAATATGATAAAGCCTCGTCAAGTGAATTTAACTTGACTCAAGAACAAATTCATTAAAAATTAATTTTATTATTAATCAAATACATTTAATGACAAAAACATGGCTAATTTGACTCAAATTAGATGTGATTTGAAGCTAAATAAATATGATAAATATAATTTAATGTGTATATACACAATCTAAATTAATTAGAATTTCATTATATCGAATATATTTAAATAAATTTATTTAAACTCAAAAACCTAATTTTAAAAGTTTAAATCAACATCATTTCCAAAGCTTATCACCCAAATGCTATGAATTGCAACAAATTATATATTGTGCCTTAATTTCAAAATCTAGAATGAAGGATATAATGGTAATTAGTTATCAATAGAAAATTCTAGGTATTAATAAGGATTGTTTGGGCAGCAAGGGGGCTGGATTCATTTGGCCCTATATTACCCATACTTGAATAGATGTGTGTGATAGTGGGAGAAGCTTCAAACTATTTGTTATGAGGGAGAGAGAGAGAGTAGCTATGAGATTTGATTCTCCATTTGTAATCTTTCTTCCTTCTCCTTATTCTTCTCCATCTTCTAAATTGTCTCAATATTCTTATTTTTTTACTACTATTTATCTCAATCTTGGTTTGTTCATTTGGAAATCAAGATATCAAGGGTTTATATTTCAAGATTTCTTGATTAAAAATATGATAATTTTTCTTTGAGTTATTTATTTATGTATGTTCCTTTAATTAGTTTCCATAATATGCCGATAAGGGTACTCTTTTCTCTTCTCTTTAACATAACTTTGGTGATAAAATGCATACTAGAGGCTACAACTATTTTACTTCATATGGTTACATTCTTTCATTCTTCTCACACTAATAAAAAAGAGTGAAAAACTAAGTCATACTTTTTAACATGTTTGAAATTTCCATGGTTTTTTTTTATTTGTATGTATTCCAACTCATAAATGTCATATCAAAAATTTGATATGGGGTGTTCTTGAAATGCAAATAAGTTTATGTCATAGTTTATGTCATCTGAAACCCATTATTCATGTAAAAATCTATGAAATTTAACTAAATATGAAGAAATTTATTATTTTTGTTGCAATATTTCTTCAGTTCTTGGAGAGAATAAACTTGCATTAAATTCTACTTTCTCTCAATTACATGAAAATAAGTGAGTTAAATGTTAATTGTGGTAAGATTGATTGTTAAATAAACTTGAGTTGATAGATAATTTGTTTCATTCATTCACGAGAATATGTAAATGAGAGTTTACAAGTGAGTTTACTCGTCTTCAATTTCATGTCAATATTAGAAAAGAAAGATTGAAGATATCATGGATGAGAGTGAATTGTTGCATTTGCCCTTTCATATTTTTACAAACCTTAGTGTGAATGTATCATTTATTATCAAGTTTCCTTGTGATGGTTATATTATTTTTAGGGATAAGGTGTGAAGTGATGCTATGTATTCACATGAGAACTTTATATTAGCAGGAAAATAAGATGCTACCATTTCATCCAAATGGGCGTGATATGGCAAAAAACCACAAAATTACTCTACTGAGCTAAGTATTCCTAAACATGGAGACCCCTAGGTGTTATAAGCTATTTAATGTACCTATACGCTCATATAGCCTTAGGACCCTACAAAAAATCCCTATATATAATTTATTCTTTTTTTTATTTTAAATATGAAACCCATCGATACATGTTGGCATTGCATTATTATTAGTAGTGTTAGAATTAATTAATTAACCTTAGTTTGTCCACTGTAGATTATTATGATTTAAAAAATTTTGTGTTCTTTTATTTTTTATAATTAAATTTATAATTCTAACAAATTACAAAACATATACATAAAAATTTTATAATAAAAAAAAATCTACTCTTTTAAATTAAATAAAAGTATATAATAACATTTAAAATAAATTTATAAATAAAATAAATTGTATGAAATAAATACTAAATTAAAATAAAATAATAATAACAACAAAAATCCCTTTTAACAAAAATTCATTTTAACCATATCCATTATATATTTATGTGTGTGTATGTATAATGAAAGAAAATATTAATAAGAATAAATATAATAAATAACATGATAAGAAATACATGTATAAATAATAAAAATTAAAATTGTAACAATTTAAATATATTCTAAATATTTAAATATTAAATAAAATTCAAAAATTAAATCAAACTTAATTAAAAATAATAAAGAATAATCAAAGATAAAGAATAAAGAAATTTCCACTTAATCTAAATAACTAATTTCATTTTGTATATGTCATTCTACACATTTTGTCAAAAAAGTTTATAGACTGGAAACCTAAAGCTATGGGGCAACATGTCCTAATGACTTTTAGTCCTCAACCTCATTGTTACAACTCAATGAATGAATTTAAGGGATCAAAATTTCAAGTTATAAAGCTTATAAATCTGTGATAAAAAAAACTAAATTAATTAAAAAAAATCCAGAATATAAAATTAAACTAAATTAAATAAATAATTACTAGATAACTTGGGCTTACGAGGATACTAACTGTGCCCTGAGGAGGGTGAAATAAACTTCATGTCCCTAGTTTAATAATGGAAAATATTATTCAACCTAAATAATCATAAAAATTAATAATAAATTTTTAAAAATTAAAACTTTCATATACTTGTGCTTTACTCCTTTTAGGAAGGCAAAGGTGTATTGTATTGAAACTTTTCTGGTAAAGGTGATTATTTTAAAAATGCAATGTCTCTATCCAACCTATCTATCCAATTTTTGGAGAATTGGTAGCATTATAAAATTGAGCCTATGACATGCTAATTAATGAATTTTTACGCTTGGAAGTCATTAAGTACTATGCTTTTTAAAATCTAAATCTAAATAATTTAAACAATCAAAACACCCTTAAAATAATTCCAAAACACATCAAACATTAGAACTAAAATTCAAACAATCCCTCAATGAGTTTAAAGAAAAAAATTAAATTATGTCAAACTTAAAAAAAATAAAATTGAGGTTCTATCCAAGCCACACAATCTTCTATATACATGTTAGATTGTTTGCTGGAACAATCAATTCTAGCCTAGGCTGTGATGAAGGTTTAGTTTAGTTTCTTTGGAGTGCCTTACTTAGAGGTACTCAAGTTTATATTATGTACTTCTTTTACTCTTGATGTCATATTTACATTTATGTTGGTGCACATTAGGAGTAGATTCTTAGGTCATTTTTATATTTACTTTTACACACTCACATAACATCATCCATTAATATTTTCATATATAAACTTCTCTTTTATATTTCTGTAAAATATTGTAGATTCTTATATAGCTGGGAAATAAAGTAAATACAAATATAAAGGTAATAATTTAATTATAAATGTTGTAGATTCTTATATAGCTAGATGGAGTTGTGTAGTATCTAGAGTTATAAAGGATTTAAAAATGTTTATTTAATACACATATAGGTTTTGAAGGGAAATGATTCTTTCTCTTTTTAAGATCATTGTCATTTGGAGTTACATAGATGATCGAGAAGCAAGAAATTACATGATTATAATAAATAATCACGTTAAAATATATATTACTTTGGAAAATAAATCCAGGCTTGTACTTAGTGGAGCATGGCAACCTTTACTTTATAATAGACCCTGGGTAAGTCAAGATTGTATACACCCATCAGTTCCTATATATTCATTCTACTCTATCATTCTAAAATCCAAGTCCAAAATCAAAATTACAAATCCAGATTAAAATTTTACAATCTAAATCTTTTATATTTAAATCATGTTAAGCCAAGTCGTTCTTCAAATTTTTATGAATTTAAAAATCTTTATACAACACTATAATCTAGAGATTTCTCTTTAGAGATGTAATTTACTAAAGGGGCTTACTATTTAGGATTTCTATAACCTGTAATTAAAATGAACCATACCTTAGTTCATTTTCTAAGATAGTGTAAAATTTTAAAGACACTGACCTAGGTTTTAATATTGGTTAAGTTTCATAATAAAAAGATAGGTGAATATAAATTTTGTCTTTAAGGATGAGTTTAATATTCCTTATGTTATTCGATTATGAAAATATATATATTGATATGGTTTCATGATTAAAACATATAGTGAATATTCCTTTCATCATTTGGGATGAATTGAATATTTCTTATGCTTTGTTTGATTATGAAAATAAATTTAGTTTGACTTTTTAAATTGAATGTGAAACATTAGTCTATTTTCTGGTATTATATACTAATAATCTTTGTTGAGTTAGTAAACAAAATATTTAAAGCAAATCATTTGGCAAGGAATGTAAAATTTGTCCAAAAAACTATCATAATAATAGTGTATCACTGCCTCCAACATCATATCAACTAGGTCTTAAATGCACAAGATATTATCTATGACTATAAGTACAATCATTCTTTAAAATGATGTGTTATAAACACTTTTGCATATGGAACAACTTGTATTCTTCTAGATATGTTGTACCTCCTTGAACAAATGAAGTGCCCTTGAGTAAGATAATGCTTGCTTAACATGTTGTTCTATTATTTACTTTATGTCAAGTGATTTAGTAAATTCTTCTTATAGTATAACAAGTTTAATCTCAACTAATTCCTTATTTACTTTTTTCATATGTGTTCATCTATGTTATCTCATCATCCAATGGCTCAATATGTGCCTCTGATGTAGGAGATCCTTTACCCTACATGATAGCCATCATAAGAATCATTTTTTTTTTTACTTTCTTTTCCATCCATAGGATTTATCTATCCATCTAATTTAATTATGAGATGAGATTTTGAGTTAAACTTGTTATATGAGCTTCATCCACTTTAGCATCTATGAATTTTGCTTTAACTATTACTTTTTTTCTTTTCTCTCTGTAAAGACGAATGATTATCCACCATAATGATAATCCTTGATACATCTTCATCTTATGAATTTTTCCTAGATTTTCTCTAACTTCTTATTTATATGTATGTCTGATAAACCCCTTTAAATTATCCATCATTTCTTCAAATGAACTTTCACTACATTAAGTAGTTCAACTAGAGTACAATCTATAGAAGATGAGGATTTAGCTTTACCTTTTCATATTAATTCCTTTATAGTACTATAATTATGAGCAATAAGTTTGATTGAAGTTGCAACCATTTAGGCTACCAAAACTTTTTCTTGTAAGATAAGAATACTTATTGAACTTTTAATTTTTTCCTACTTCTATTAAAATAAGAAGATTAATAACTACCTTATAAATAATGCTACCACTCAACACTTGGTGAATGATGACCAAAAGAATGACTATATGTTTCTCGTGGGAAATTTTTAGATTGATTAGAATATGGAGGAGATTGGAGATTGTGCACATGTTAGGATAATACACCATACCCAAAAAAATTTGGCTGGAGTTCATTAGATCAGATCACTAGATGGTATCCTTTGATGACTAACTTCTAGGAGGTTATTTGACCCCCAATGATAACTAGTTGTAACAATATGTTTATCACCTTCAAAAGTTATTTTTCTCTTGGCAAAAGGTGAAAGAAGTTTATCTCAACTTTGTTTAGAAAACGTTTAGTAACTATCACATCCTTAATATCCTTGAAATTTTGATATTAGATTTTCTATAATTAATAAAAAATAATAATAATCAATCCAACAAACAAGGATTTAAAGTTCCACTTTCTTTCAGACAAAGAGGGAACTAGTTCTTTAAAGAATGTAGTGACTTGAGAGTTAGAAATTCTTCAAATTATTTCAATGCTCTATATAATAGAAAATGGATGGAAATGACTTCCACCCAAAATCATAGAATTCTCATTAATTTTAGTACTTTCAAGTCTTAATTTTAATGTTACACTAGGGGCAATAGTCGTCATTGTTTCTTCCACTAACAACTTTTCCTTCAGAGCCTTCGTTCTTATATGAAAAATCTTAACTTAGTGTTGAGATTTAATAATCTAAATTAAAATTAAAGATGTCCCAATTTCAAAATTTTTATATAGAGAACAAAAAACTAATTTCAATTTCTACTTAACTATATGTTGTATAAATATCAGTGTGGTGAGGCTAATTTCTTAGCAACTATGGGAGAAACTATAAGCCCACCCTCAATAGTGGACTTCATGTTTAAATATACTAGAGTTTCATTAGATCTACTTAATTAATATTATGATGTAGCAAAACTAAACTATATGTCATCAAATCCAAAGATGACTAATTGAAATGTCAACATTGTTGGTTATTGACCTCATTTTATAGTGAGGTAAATTCTAAAAATCTAGGATCCAACCTCCATATATAAATGATTAAACTATTTTTCAAACAACAAATTGAATTCACTATTATGCTTTGACAAAGATATCAAACTATTAACCCCTTAATCATCGCATAACAACCACCTTTGATTTTCATTCGATTATATAATTAATAACTTGATAATTCCTAAATGATTGTCATTGATATGATCAATTCTTTTTTTTTTTTTTTTGGAAGAAATGCAGCAAATTGCATTAAGAAAAAAATGGATACATCCTAAAGCTTCTAAACTAAAGGAGGAACCTTATTCACCACAACATCATCCCAAACAAAGTCATTCAGAATGCCATAGTTAGTACACAAATCTGCTAACTTACTGCAATTTCTATCAACCCAATTAAAGATAACATGACTGAATTCATTAAATAAGTACATACCTTCCATATTTGTTCCACCAGTTCTCTTGGCATTCTCCAAAAACTTCAGTACATTCAAATTGTCTCCTTCAATTATGATGCCTTTGTACTTGAACATCCAATCTTTGACCATATCCTTGATAGATTGAGTAGTTAAAAACTCCAAAAAAGATATAACCCAATGTATGAATGGTTGACCAAAAGCTTGAAGGAACCTTCCTTTGTGGTAACGGAACACTCCTCCAATTCCACCTTTGTAAGAAGAGAGAAGAGTAGCATCCACATTAACGTTTAATCAATCAGGTGGAGGGGGATGCCAATGAGCATTTAACAACCTATAAGGTTGGTTAACATCCCATATACCGGAACTTTTATAAGAACCAAGAGAAGAAATTGATGCATAGCTGATTGCATTGGATGTAATCAACAAGGAGCCATCATCTTTCCCTTTATGAATCAAATTATTCCTTCCCTTCCAAGTGAAGTATATAATATCACAATAGATATTGATCATAAATGAAGATTGAGAAGAGAGCCAACTGTAATAATCTGATATAGAATTATAAGTTGGAATTATATATCCCCATTTACCAATTTGATTGATAACTTCCTTGATTTTTCCACATTTTGTCACATCATGTTCAATGTTTTCCAAATCATTACATCTCCTTGGGAAATATTAATCACTTTGCAATCTTCTACTTTCAAGGTAAGTATAAGTCGGAAGAGCTTTGTGAAAAACTCTCCACCAAAAAGTTTCTACCTTTGGATTGAGCTTACCTTTTTTAACCCAGCTCCACATTTGATTTGAAGTATTCAGGATTACCGAATTTTCACACAATAATGCTGAAATGGATTTTCCATTTTTCTGGAAAAGTAGCTCCAATGAATCTCTTTCCATCCTGTTATTGATACCAACTTGAAGGATTAGGTTCACAAGGTCTTCCCCCATTATCTCTTTTAAAGCTTCTTCATTCCATCTTCCATTGTTTATGAGGTTAGATATTAAGCATTTAATGTTTTCAAGAGGAGAAAGAAATGTTGGCCATTTGTTAATGCTTTTATCTAAAATCCATGTTTCATTGAGTACATCTATATATTCTCCATTAGAAACTTTCTATCTTAATAGAGGAATTAAAGATTTCCCTCCATCCATTAACATTTTCCAAGCCGGAGATCCCTTCCTTCTCATATTCACATGGTCCAAAAAATCGCCATAGTTTGGGTATAAGACTTTGTGTAACAGTGAATCACTATTATTCAAGTATCTCCAAGCTTATTTAGCTCTTAAAGGGCAAACTTTGGAAGCCGAAGAATGTAAACCTCTTCCTCCCCATTTGGATGGTAAGCACTAGGTGTTCCAACAAATATAATGAATTCATTGCTTTCCATTTGGTTTGTTCCAAATAAAGCTTCTACCAATCTTGTCTATCTCTTCATGAACATACTTAGGCACAAGAGAATTTGTACAATGAAATATAGAGAAAGATAACAAGTTTGTTTTAGTAAGCATAATCTTACCTGCCAATGATAGCATTCTTCCTCCCCAAGAATTAGACATCTTCAAAGCCTTATCAATTATAAATTGATAATCTTCCTTAAGGAGCCTCCTTCTATAAAGCTTAACTCCAAAATAATTCAAATCTTTTGAATTTTTTAAACCCATGATACGAGCAATTGCATTTTTCTTCCTTGTACTCATTGCTTTACCAAAAACCATAGAGGATTTATTGATGTTAACTGTTAAACTTGTCCATTCACAGAATTCTTCCAAGATGTGTTTAATAGCCTTGACATCTTTTCTATTAGATTTCGAAAAGATAACCACATCATCAGCATATAGTAGGTGTGAGATTTTTGGACCACAAGGATTCAGCCGAATTCCAATTGATTCTCCTTTATCCATGAAGGAATTAGATAAACCTGTGCACATAGAATGAATAGAAATGGGGACAAGGGGCAACCTTGTCGAAATCCACTATGACCATGAATACAATTAGCCATATTACCATTTATAATAATAGAAAATTTGGAATTTTGGATGCATTCCGTAACTAATTTAGAGAAGGAATCCAGAAAGCCAAAGTAGCTCAAAGCATTTGCCAAAGAAGGCCATCCAATTCAATCATACGCTTGCTCCATGCAATTTTAAAAGAAACCAAACCTTTAGAGGATTTATAACTCCTTAATTTATACATAATCTCTTGTGCCACCAAAACATGATCAGACAAAGATCTTCCCCTCACAAAAGCAGCTTGCTCAATAGAAATCAGTTTAGGAATGAAAGGAGACATTCTATTCATAAGCATTTTAGCCACCACTTTATAAATAGAATTGCATAGAATAATAGGTCTATAATTACAGGAGATAATAGTTTGGTAATTTTAGGAATAAGCACAATGAGAGTCTCTTTCCAACTAGGCTCCATTGAAGATGATTCAAAGAACTCATTTATAGCATTCTAAATATCAACCTTGATAATTTTCCAATAAGCTTTAAAGAAGGAAAATGTTATGCCATCAATACCTGAAAAGATGTTTTTACCACAATTATTGATTACTTCTTCCATCTCCTCTATAGAAAAAGCCTTGCTCAATGCTTCTCTAGCTTCATCATCAAGAAATTTCCACGGTGAAGGCCATCCACTGAGTTTATACTTTATGGATCTCCATTTCTCTTTAAAGAAAGCATACATAACATTCTCAATTTGATGTTGATCCTCCACAATCTCCTCACTAGCATTCTTTAATTTTGCAATGAAGTTTGAGTACTTCCTCGTCGAAGCAAAGGCTTGAAAGAATTTTGAATTTTGTTCTCCCTCCACCATCCACTTCACCTTGGCTCTTTGCCTCCACCAAGTATCCAATAGAGCTAAAGTAGAGTTTTGTGCATTCACCTTTACTTTCAGCTTCCAACAATCTTTTTCAGACAACATTCCGTCGTAGGATTCTTTAACTTGTAGCTCCTCAATTTGCTTCAACAAGTCACTTTTTAATGTCATGAGAGAATGCATCTTTTGCCTTGCTCCAATAAAACAAAGCTTTAATAGATTTCTTCAATTTTACATTAAGTATTTGAGCATAGCTGTCATTTTAGTACTTGAGCCAAACTTTCTCTACTACAGTAATTGAATCTATATTTGAAGCCCAAACATCTTCATATCTAATAATCTTCTTAATGGGATGTTGAACCAAAAGATTTAAAAGAATTGGGCAATGGTCGGCGGCCACACAAGCCAAATGCCTTACCAAAAATTGATTGGAAGAATTGAGTGCAACTGAATTTAAAAAACACCTATCAAGTCTTTCAAGTATTCGGTCCACACCTTTCTTATTGTTGCACTAAGTAAATCTTTGTCCAACGAATCCAACTTCATTAAAGTCATTGCAAGCAAGAAAGAAATTCATTTCTTAGGATCCTAGGGTAAATTTGAATCTTTTCCCTCCCCTTTTATCTTCACTAGAAAGAAGACAATTAAAGTCGCCTCCTATCACCATAGGCATATCTTTAAGTGAATGGAATTCTATTCTCTCCCAAAGAAGTCTCCTTCTATAAACATCCTTATTTCCATATATGGTAGCAATCCTCCACTTTCCTTTGTTAGTGATCTCCAAGTCTCCAATGATGAATTGAGTTGAAGCTTCAATTACTTGAAATTTAGCAAAAGAAGATTTCCACACCACCAAAATACCTCCAGATAGTCCTTCTAAAGGGACATCGAAAAAATCCCATTCAGATCCCACTATATGATTCAACTCCTTTCTTTCAAAAGAGGAGATTTTTGTCTCCAATAAACCAAGAAAAAAAACCCCAAACTCTGTAACAACCTCCTTTAAGTAGAGAGAGGCTCTCCTCTTCCAAGCTCCTCTATAATTCCAGAAATAAATAGCCGAATTCATTGAATAAGAGGGGATGAGGACCCCACTTTATCTTTAGATTCACTTTCAAATCTCCTACTTCTAGGAGCAGAATTGATAGGACCAAGTCCTTTTAATTGTTTGGAACCTTTCCCCTTAATGTTACAGGAGCTATCTCTCTTCAAGTCAAGAACCCCCTTAGTATTCTCATTGTAAACCCTTTCTTCAGTAGTTAAGTTTTCTTTGCTAATATCTTCAATCTTCTCATCTTCCACAGGTAAAACAAATTCTCCCTCCTCTTCCAATCCTTTTAATATATTAAATTTGTTATCAGAAACAGTAATAGAAGGATTAATAATCATACAAATCTCTTCATGAATTTCCTTGGACTGCCTTTCCACAGAGTTCTGAACATGATCCTTCTCAGGTTGTATCTCCTTATCTGGAGCAGAATCCTTCTCCACTTTTTGAGTCTTCATACCTTCCACTGGTTTCCAGACGGCTTCAGAATTCCTTCAAGAATTTGGAGACTTGATCTCAGGATTGAGAATTCTAGTATCTTTATTAAAAAAATTTCTTTTCCCATGATTAACAATAAGCCAAGGACCATACCCATCATTTGAAGAAATGGGAATATCAACATTTTTAAGATTTGAATTCACTGGCCTATCCTCCTCCACTTGCTTTGTTGTTCCAGCTCTAGTTTTTGAACTAGCTTTTTCATCAAAATTCTTTTTTGAAAAAGCTTTCTTCACATGACCAATTTTGCCACATTCTAAACAAAAATTTGGAATTTTCTCATATTCATTTTTTTGGAAGAACTTCCCATGACTGCCTTCCACCCATACACTAAGAGGTAATTGTGCGTCCAAATTAATACGAACACAAACTCTCCCAAACTCCCTCCTTCCCCATTAGAACATGTTTCCATCAATCATAAAAGGTTTGCCAACCATTGAGGCAATTCTACATTCATTTATTTCATCCCAACATTGAAGTGGGAGATTTGGCATCCTAATCCAAATAAGAGCGGATAACCCTTTCAAGGATAATGGGGAGAAGTTTGGAGATAATTTATCCATACCTATGATCTTCCCATTAACGAACCAAGGTCCATTAGTAAAAACAGCATCCAAAGAATCTTTTCATAGAAGGAGCATAGGACCCAATCCAATCCTAGCATGGTTAGATGAAACTTTCCAAATGTAGCCCACTGTCTTTCAAGTTCAGAACTTACAATCGGAAAAGGAACTTTGCTTCCAAAAAACTTTGATAATAATAGAGTTTTGCAATTTCCTTATATTATTCATTACACTTTCTTCCTGAAGTTTAACAGCAGAACCGTCTTCAGACAAGAAATCTCCCAAGTCCAGGTCTATCACTTTTATGTTCTCTTTTTTACTTCATGAATTTTGTTGAATGTTGTAAATTAGTCTATCTGAAACATTGTTAGGAGTATCTTTGCACATACCCAAAACACCAGATTCACAGTCACGAACCTTATTTAAATCAGATAGATTTGAATTCTTTATTCCATCATCTCCATCGGTCTTCTTCTTCAGCGAACTCTCTGACAGAACATTTTCCTATTGAACCAACTTTCTATCCGAACAGATAGTTTCCACAATAGAGTTATTAACAACTCTATTTTCTTTTAAATTATCTTCAGACAACAATAAGGAGTTTTTAAAATATGAAGGTGAAGCTTCCCCTGAATTTGCTACTGCAATCGATTCAATCTTTCTAAACTTCTGAGCTTCCTTCTCTTCAATCATCACACTTTTCCCTTTCCGAACAATTTTGAAATTCTTTAATAAGAAAATTGCAATCCTCCTTCGTTGATGACTAATGACATACCTATCCTATATTTAGCTTTTGGACCTTCAGCATCTCCAAAAGCCGGAGGAGATGTTGAAAAGGGCCTGGATAGAGCTTGCGGATTACCACATGGAATTTGTCTAGCATCCATAGTCTCGCCAATCAATGGTGGCTGACGACCATTCGCCGCCATTCATCTTCTACGGAAATCACGCAAATTTGAATTTGAACATAAACAATTTTTCTCTCAGAGCTTCTCTCTCAACTTTCTCTCTCTCTAAAAATGCCATCAGGTTAATGAAAGTTTATATGATCAATTCAAAAAGTAAAAATCTACTCAATCATTGACCTCTATAATCAACTTAATAATCAAAAGAAAAATTCAATTTTAATCATTCAATTGGTAGTCAACATATATTCTCACCTGATCATTTATTCAATCCTTGATAATCATCAATTAATGTAATTGATATGAAAATATCAAATCCAAAAATTTCATGGAATTATTGATCTTATAAAATTAAAACCAAATCCATTCTCAAAATCTATTGTAAAATCTAAATCATAAATCTAATGTTTAAAAAAAAAACCAAAACACCTTTTGTCCATAAGCTATTTTTGGAAGAATTGAGTGCATTGATGCAAATCTGAATCTTTGGTGGATCTTGGTTAACCTTTAAAATATAAACTTTATCACACTTAAAATAATATACATTGGAAACCAACCTAGCCGGTCAAAAATTACAGCCTTAAAATGGAACAAAAAATATTAGTTTGAACTACTTATTACTCTAATCAAACAATACACAAAATTAAAAATATGGAACCAAGGAAATAGACTCAACATAGGAATAATAATTGATGATCATTAAATAGACCAACACATCAAAATTTAAAAGTAGAAGGAAGCTTATAGAAATCAAGTATAGAGAGAGAATAAATTCCATAAATAGAGAACAAAGAAATTAGATAATAGATAGGTTAATTAAGCGCGGGATCTTAGTACATGAATTGCCATCATGAATTAAAACTTAAATCCACTCTAATCTAATCCTATTAATATTGCTTAACCCTTTTTTGTTATAACTAATGATAGTGAAAATGTTGATGAGCAAGTGGGAGCTTTTTATTCTAAACATAATAATAATGTTTTGTCATCTTTACACTACCCTGTGCTACTAACCAAAACCTACTAAGAAAAACCAAGATTTTGAAATTTATGTTTGTTTTTGGGTTTCAATATTTCTATTTCTAATGTTTTAAAAAAAATTTGGATCCTTTAAAAAGATCTTATCTCTATTCATATTATTATTTATTTTCTTAAGTCGCTCATTATAATATTGAAATATGATAGTTTAAATGTTATGCTTATTTTATATGTGTTGATTCTTCATGAATTCTTAAAAAACATTTTTATGAACAACTTTTTAATTTTCATTGTTTAATTAACTCTCCCTTGTTGGTAGGGGTGACTTCAACATGATCTCTAATCCTACTGAAAGTCTTGGTGGTTCTAACCCTATTTATGAATATATAGATGAAAATTATATTTTAATTATGAACTACAATTTAGTTGACATAATCCATTAAGGTAACTCCATCACTTGGAATCATGATAACATTTGGCAACATTTGGACCTAGTTCTTTTTAATGATGCTTGGATAGATTCTTATAATAATACTTTATTGAGCAACTCAGTAGAACATTTTCTTACCACTCTCCTCTTCCATATGGTTTCTTAATGTGGCAGTATGGTCTTAGTCTTAATTTTAAATATCAAAATATGTGGTTACTTGATAATTCATTTTTCAACATGATGAAAGAAAATTGGCAGGCTCCTCTATATCCATATGATTCTTTTGTGGGTAAGAATAGGCTATGATTTAAACATAAAAGATTAAAGAAAAAGGCTAAATACAGGAATAGAATGTGTTTAAAAATTTTAATTTGAATATTTTAGCTATTGAGGATAATGGTAATTCTTGTGAATATACTTGTCAACATAAATCTTCGGATGATAAATTTAGAAAGCTTCAAGGTGCCAAGATGTTCCTTTTCCATTTACAAGCACATGAGGAAGTTTTTTAGAAACAAAAAGCTGCTTTCAAGCACATTATTGAAGGAGATAACAATACCAAGTATTTACATACCCTAGTTATGAAGAACAAAAATAGAAATTTCATTCATAAGATTTCTCATCATGATGGTTCCAAAATTGATGATGCTGGGGCTAATGATAATTCTACATTGGAGCACTTTAATAATTTATTTAATAAAATTTCAATCCTCACTACAGGGAAATAGCTCATATCCGATAGAATTTCCTGCGGAAGTAATTCCTTCACAAATTCTGGTAGATTTTCCAGTGGATTTCCGACATAAATTTTTTAACGAATCTCCGACGTATTTTTTGCCAAGATTTTTAACTGAATTTCTAGCAGAATTTCTAACGTTTTCAAAATTTCTAAAAATTTATGGCGGGATAACTTATTATCAAATTAAATTATTTAAAATAAATATTTTTAGAATTTTAAAAAATGATGTAAAATATTGAATTTAATATCATAAATTATAATAAAATAAAATAAATTAAATTCTAATGTAATAATTTAATAAAAAATTTAAATGAATTAAATTAAAACTTAAATTATAATAAATTTTTTAATTTTTTATTTTGTTAAATTAAGTTAAATAATTTAATAATTTATTATTAAATTAAATTAACTAATTTAATTATTTTTGCTAAAATAAATTATTTTTATTTTTATCTTTAAAAAAAATATTTTTACTTTTAAAATAATTATTACTTTTCATATTTATAAGTGATACCTTAAATATAATAAAGTAGCAACATTTGTAGTTTTAATTTGAAGGCCACAAGGTAGAAGGGGGGGAGTTCTTGTCGCGCACAGAGAGAGAGGCTGGATTCGAACCCCACCAAAACCAAATAGCTTGGCCTGTCCACACAAAGGGAGTGGGTCTATGCCGGCTCGGGCTGGGCAGTCAATATGTGCGAGCGGGCTCTGTTCGTGCTACTGGACTAGGGTGGAGCGGATTTGAGAGCTGCTAACGAGCTAGCTGGGGTGGGCCGATCAAGTAGTTGTAATTTGGATTTGTTTTTTTTTTTCATTTTTTTTTAAAATTTTTCTTAACCTGCTGGGGGAAAAAATTTGTTGAAAATATTTTTTTAGCAAAAAATACACTGAAAATATGCAACGGCGAATTATTTTGCATCGAAAGGCCTTTTGTGACGCACGTCTTATTGGTAACAACATTTCTGTCAGAAATCCACCATAAATGCTAATTTTTGATGAATTTTGGTCATTGTTTTGATGGAAATAGCTGTCGAAAAATGATGTTTTCCTGTAGTGCCTACTCCTATTAATTATCTTTATTTTATTCCTAATATTAATAGTTTTGATTATGACATGTCTCTTTCACAACCTCCTTCTTTGGAGGATGTTCAAGAGATTGTGCTTTCCAAGAATTCTTATTATGTTGCTAGTTTGGATGGTTTTACTTCCAAATGTTTTCAAAAGTCCTGGAACATTTTGAGCTCTTATTTATATTGGTCAATTTTAGATTTCTTTGAATGGAATTCCATTCCTAAATTTTATTCTTCAACTTCAGTTGTGCTTAATCCTAAGAAGAATGCCATCAACAATTAGGATGACTTTAGACCTAATTGTCTTTGGTCTCTTTTTAGTAAGTTAATTTCTAAAATTTTTATGAATCACTTCACAGTTTTATTCTCAAAAATTAATTCCCCTAAGCTCCACCTGTTAGAGAGGGAAAGTTTTGAATCATTTAAATTTTCGTTCATGGATTATATTCCTGGTTATCAAGAACTGAGGGTGATGATGGCGGTGGTCTGTCGCCGGAAAGGGCAGGTAGTGGATACAAAAGTAGGAGACCTACGACAATCATCATCGTCGAGGTCTACGACATTTGTGGGTAACTCGATGTTCGTTGTGAAAGGTAATGGTTCATTATTTTTGAATTCCAAACAAAGAATTCAAAATCCTTTGATGAAGCAGCAAGGTCCATTGGTGGTAAAGGAGGTATCAGAAATTATGCCTAAGTTTATCAATCATGTGGAAGGCAAAGGTAAGTCTATAGCCAAAGTTGAGGGTATGGTTTTTACAAAAATTTTGAAATCATTTGTAATTCCTTCTGATAATACTGCATCTATATCTGGAATGAAAATTTTTGTTAACCGGTTTGGGAATTCAAATGCAATCCCTAGACTTAGTCACAGCGTAATAAATGCGAATTCTCGGAATATGGTTGACAAAAATATTCATTTTGTACCAGAAAGAAAGAATGGCTCAGATGGAGATAAGTTGTCTTATGGAATGCCTAGAAACTCTATTGGTATGGGTAATGTGAATCCATGGAGTAACAAACCATATATTAAACTAGATTTTAAAGAGGAGGAGGTGGTATTATGTGAAGATGGAAAGGCTGTAAGGTTAAATGAAGAACTGGAGTTGATGAACTCTAAGAAACTATCAAATTCATTGGTAATTAAGGTATTTTGAAAAGAATTACCATCCCATTTGGTGGCTTAGCAGATAAGGAGACAATAGAGTCAATTCGGGCAATTACACTTTACTACATTTGGTAGAGGTTGGTTCTTATGCTCATTCTCCTCGGATGAGATGGCTGAAGCAATTGATTCTGGAGGCCCTTGGTTTTTGAACGGGCATATAGTAGGTATGGAGAAATGGACTCTGGACTTTAATACTGCATCAATGAAGGGGCTTAGTTTTCCAATTTGGATTAGAATGCCTCACTTACCTTTGCAATGTTGGGATGAGATGATTGTGGCTAGTATTGCTTCAAGAATTGGAAAAACACTAATGTTTTATGGTAATATGTTTCACTGGGGAAGGAGAGAATTTGCAAGAGTATGTGTAAGAATAAGGCTTCATCAACCTCTTCCGGTAGGTGTATGGGTGGATAGTATGGCTGGAAGGTTCTTCCAAAATGAGGAGTATGAGAAGTTATCCAACTTTTGCTTTGTATGTGGGAAGATTGGACATGTGGAAAATGAATGTGTTCTAAACAGAAAAAATCCTAAGGATCTGGAGGTTGCTGATAAAAGTGGTAGAGGTAATATTGTGGGAAGGAAGCAAGAGGTTTTGAAAGAGCCTTCTTATGGTCCATGGATTCTAATCAACAACCAGAAAAGCAGAAAAATAAAATAGGGCAACAAGGTGATTAAGTCAAACATTGTTAGATATGTTAAAAAATCAGCTGCTCCAGTGATAGTTGCACAGGAAGTTTGAATTGGTATGGATGATGGTATCAGTGAAGTCTCTATCCCGAAGATTCCAGGAAAATTATGTGATGTGGCTGAACAATTAGAAGAAGGGGAGTGTAGACTAGAAGGTGATAAAGTTAAAAAGCTGGATCATAACATTGTTAAAGTGGAACAGGAAGTGTCGTTTGACAAAAGTAAAATTAGCTCTGGTTATGAATTGTGTACGAATGACATATTCGATTCTAATTGTTTTTCAAATTCAGCTAATAAATTTGATTTATTGAATATGGTTGATGATGATATGATGGAAGTGGAAAAGTTAAAAGGCAGGAGTGATATTGTTAAAAATAATGTCACTTCGATAAATGCTGGAAAATATTTGGAGGTATGTTGTAAAGAAGGTCATGCCAGGGATACTTCTGTAGGTGATAAAGCTGGAGAAGTTGTAACAAGTGGGGAGAATACCAAATTGAAGCTTGCAAAAGAACTGAGGTCTCTTGGTCAAATCAAATTTTCTCCTAGGGGTAGGAATATGGATTGGGTTGGTAGTAAAAAGAAGGAAGGAGCCTCATCCCCTAGAATTAAATTATGTATTCCATAGCCTTTTGGAATTGTAGAGGAGCCAAGAAAAAAGAGGCTTCTCTCTATCTTAAGGAATTTATAAAGGATCATGGAATTCTTCTTGTTGGATTAGTGGAAACTAAAATCAGCAATTTTGAAAAAGTTTCTTTTGAGAAACTTTTGGGTCATGAGTGGGACTTCTTTCTGGTACCTTCAGATGGCTTATCTTGACAAATGATGTTATTATGGAGATCGGATATGGCTTCTTTTACAGTTCTAAAGGAGTCATATAAATGTGTTATTGGAAACCATGATGTTTTCAACAAAGGGATGTGTATGTTAGCTACAATATATGGGAGCAAGGAAGTGGTGAAAAGGAGGAGTTTATGGGGTTGTATTTAGGAGGTGGATAGTATGAAGGTCCATTTGATTGTTGGGGGAGATTTCAACTATATAATCTCTCAAGATCAAAAGAGAGGAGGTAGGAAATTTGTGTTCTCTCAAGGTTTTAAGGAGATGGTGGACTTAATGATTGAGAATGATTTGCATGATGTAGGGGTGGTGGGACCAAGGTTCACTTGGTGCAATAATAAAAATGGAGAGGGCCGAATTCTTGAAAGGTTGGATAGGTGTTTACTTAAGACTTTGACTATCAATTGAATTCAGGTGGCAATGGTGAGGAATTTATCCATAATAGCTTCAGATCATTGTCCTATAGTATTGAAAATTTTTTACTCTTCATCTAGAAGTAAAGGGGTTCTAAAGTTTGAGGATGTATGGTTATCCTATAGAGGTTCGGCTCACATTATAGCTAAAGTTTGGAGGAAAGAATTTCATGGAAATGATATGGAGATCCTTAATAAAAAATGTAAGAAAGCTTTAAAGATTTTGCTATTTTGGGGAAAGGCCAAAGTCAAGGAGTTCTCTATTGAGAAGGATAAATTGTAAGAGGAAATATTTCATCTTCAAGAGGAAGAAGCCAATGTGGGTTGGTTGAGTGAAGATAAGCTTTTGAAGCTGAGATCTAAAGTTAAGGAGCTTAATTTGTCACTTGGTCGGTTAAATATATTGTGGAAGCAAAGGTCAAAGGTGAGATGGTATGAGGAGGGGGATGCTAATACCAAAACTTTTCATTCTTTTGCGAATGCTAGGAGGAGTGGGAACTGGATATCACAAGTAAATAAGTGTAATGGGGAGCTAACCGAAGATCCTAAGGAAGTGGAGGAAGTATTCTTCAGGTTTTTCCTAGATAAATGGAAGGAGAGGGACTGCTGTGAAAATAGCTGGCCAGCACCTTACATAATTCTGGATGAAGATGATAGAAAAAGATTAGATGCTGAAATTTCATTTTGGGAAATTTTAGAAGTAATCGGATTGCTCGGTAACAATAAAGCTCCTCGTTATGATGGCATTACATATTTATTTTTCAAGGCTTATTGGAACATTGTAAGGAGTGATGTTTGCAAAGCTATGAAGAATTTTTTTGTTTCAGGTAGAATGTGCAAGGAATGGAAGGACACTCTAGTGGTGCCTATTCAAAAAATGAAGAATCCAATCATGCCTACCGGTTTTCACCCAATTAGCTTGTGTAACTCTATTTAAAAAATAGTGGTTAAAGTTTTATTGAACAGGTTATTGGTGGTCATTCCAAAAATTATTTTAGAAGAGCAGGTTGCATTTGTCAAAAGAAGAAGCGTAGCTGATCACTTATTATTGGCTCAAGAGGTTTCTAATAAGATCAGAGTGTCAAAAGAAGCTGAATGTACGGTAGAAATCAAGTTAGACATGGAACAAGCCTATGACAGCATGTGTTGGAAGACTCTTCACAAGATGATGGGTATCTTAGGCTTCCCAAATTAGTTTATGAATTTAGTGATGGAGTGCGTTATAGAGCCTAGATTTTCTATCTCAATTAATGGTGGAATTTCTAAATGGATTGAGGGGAAGAGTGGGTTTCATAAAGGTTGTCAACTCTCTTCTTTTCTTTTTATTATTTTCTCCCAACTTCTATCTAAAGACTTTTTTAGTGAAGGCAAAGATTTAGGCATCAGAATTGCTCCAAATGTACAAAAGATATCTCATTTGCTTTATGTAGATGATGTCCTCTTATTTTCTAATGAAAAATTAAAAAGTATTAAGAATATAAAAACATTTTATGTGATTATTGTTCTTGGACTGGACTGAGACTAAATACTCAAAAATCAACAATGATTTTAAGCAAATCTATTGAAAGAAGGAGGAGGAAGAAGGTTGTAAGGATAATGGAGATAAAACAGGTAGAAGAAATGGAATATTTGGGAACCAAGTTTGCTCTTAGGAGATTGAGAAAGGCTGATTTCCAATTTCTTTTGGATAAATCTATGAAGACTCTTAATGCTTGGAGAAATAGATACATTTCTCTAGTTAGAAGATTGGTTTTGATAAAAAATGTTTTTTGCAATCTTCCATTATTTCTTATGTCTCATTCTCCTTTAAGTATTTTGAGGGAATTTGAGAAACTTTCCAGGAATTTTATATGTAATAAATTTGATGGTAGCCAAGGGATGTGTTTTGTGGCTTTGGTAGAAATTTGAAAACCGATATCTATTGGTGTTTGGGGGCTTCACTCGGCTATATCCAGTTTGGAACTGATGAGAGAAAAGTTTGCTTGGAATCTAGTGTTTAATCCTAATTCCTTGTTGAATAGAATTCTAGTGGCTAGATATGGAAGTGATTGGTGGAGGAATGAAACCTTGAAGGGTGGTTCTTCTACATGGAAGATTATAGCTATTGGTTGAAAGGCTTTGAAAAGGTTTATAAGATGGAAATTAGTGAAAGGTAGTAACATAAATGGATTGAAGGAGGTATGGATCTTGGACAAATGCATGATTAAATGGCCTACTTTTGTGGCTATTTTTGAAGATGATAATACAACTCTTGATTGCTTTATTCAAGATGGTAAGTGGAATAGGGAGAAGCTTGTTCTTTTCTTTGGAGAAGAACTTTTAAAACTAATCAGCAACATACAGATTTGTTAGGATTCAAAGATGGATTATATGAAACTAAAAAGGAAATTTTCTGGGAAATCAATTTCATTTATGTTAAGAGAAGAAGCTATGAAGGAAGTAGATGTGGTGGATCCCAATTCTTGGATTCACAAAGTGAAAATGAATGCCATGATAGAGTTATTCATCTGGAGATTGAGCAAAGAAGCAGTTCCAACAGTATATTTCTTGAAGAGAAGAAAGTTAACTAGTTGTAACCTCTATCCTAGAGGTTACGAGGATGTGGAAGATGTAGATCTTGTTACTACTAAATGCTCAAAGCTAATTAAAGTTATCCTTAAGTTGAGGGATTGGGGGTTTCCTGTTCTGATTTTATGTTCCTTTCATCAATGTTTGACTGAGTTCAAATTATTGTATAAAGATAATAATTTGTTGGTGAAGTTGTATTTTGCTTTGCTTTGGTTATCTTGGAATAACAGGAATATGACCAAACATGGGAAGGTTGAAGATAATTTTTCTATCATTGCAGCAAATGTGATTAGCTTTGTGAGTATGGATAAATTAAGCAAGCATATCTAGGATTACTGGGATGATGGTCTGTCCATGGGACTGTGTTATGAATTCTGGCGTCCTCCTCCACCCGAGTGGTACAAAATTAATGTAGATGCTGCATTGAAGAATGACTATGGAGCAAGTATTGGAGGCATTATCCGGGACTTCAAGGGAAGATTTATATTGGCATTTGGATTTCATGGAATGCATTGGGATATATCACAGGTAGAGCTCTTAGCATTCAACGCTCTTAAGGAGGTATTGAAGGATTGTTTACTCAATGCTAAAGGTATTATTTTGGAAGGAGACAATAAGAATGTGATCTTATTTCTTAAAAAATTGTATAGAAAAGAGAAGGAATTAAGTGGAAGCATATTACACGAAGATTTCTCATTCTTAAATAATTGGAATATCGTTATTTTTCATTATGTTGGTAGAAAATGTAACAAGGTAGCCGATTACTCTGCTAACCTTGATTTTTCTTTTGATTTCATTTGGGATTTATTTTTGCAAGAGTTCACTTCCTTCTTCTTTTGTCCATCTTGTAAAGAAGGAAAGTGATAGATTGATTAACTCTCACTAGCTTGTACCTAGGCTCTCTTTTGGTTGAATTTTAATGCATTTTTCATTTGTTAAAAAAAAAATCAAACTTCTTTTGTTAAGGGAAGAGCAATTTCTAACAACATCTTACTTGCTCAAGAAATAGTTCATAATCTTGATATTAAGGTAAGAGGTGGTAACATGATTTTGAACTTAGACATTGCTAAAGCTTATGATAATATAAATTGAAAAATACTCTATAGTATTTTGCTGTTGTTTGGTTTTGATTTGGTTTTTATTAACCTAATCAAAAATTTCATTGATGGATCCTACTTTTCTGTGATTTTCAATGGTAAAAGCCATGGTTTTCTTAAGTCTTCTCATGGGATAAGACAGGGTGATCCTATCTCTCCATCTCTTTTTATTAATGCTACTATGTATTTATCCAGAGACCTTAAACAATATTTTTGAAAATAATCATAATATTTATTTTAGAACTTTGGGTGGTTTCCTTATTTCTCACTTATGTTTTGCCATTGATGTTATTATCTTTACTAATGGCTCTTTAAATATGAATAGGATCATGATCTTTTTAAATAAGTTTGAACTGTCAAGTGGCTTTTATCATAATAAAAGTATTTGTACCTTTATTGTGTCTAAAAAAATTCCTTAAAATTGTATTAATGCCATTAAAGTTATCGTTGGTTTTGTGCAAGGATTCCTTCCTTTGAAGTACCTTGCGATTCCTCTTTTAAAAGGTAGAAAGAAAACATTTCTTTTTAATGATTTTTTTACTACAGTGCACAATAAGCTCACTTGTTGGGAATTCAAACTATTAAGATTTGGCCGTAGATTAATTCTTATAAAAGTGTTCTTTGTTCTTTATCTATTTACATTTTTTATACTATCAAACCTACTCATGTTGTTTGCAAAAGAATTGAAAAGTTTTTTAATAAATTATTTTGGCAATGGGCCAACAACAAATCTAAAGTCATTTGGTCTACTTGCAGTAAATGATTTAGGGCTTTGATGATGGTGGTTTGGATTATAATAATATGAATTATTTAGCTTATGCATTCTCTATTAAGTCATGGTTTGCCTTTTCTGCCAAAAGCAGCTTTTTGGCTAATTTCATGACTACAAAGTACTATGTTAGTAAGCATACTACTATGCATAACAACAACAAGGGTGATTTTAGAGTTTGGAAGTTACTTTATAGTATTAAGTGAAAAGTTGAACCTCATATTCCTTGGGCTCTTGGTTCTTCCAAAATTTTCTTTTTGCAAGATCATAAGCTTAGAGAACATTCTATGGATTCACTTCTTAAAACAACTTCTACTTTTAAGGTTAATTCTTTTACCTCTTCTAATTGTTGGGTTTGTAATAAACTTCTGAAGTTCTCCGTGATTTGATTATTATCAAAATTTTACACTTGCCTATTAATTTTTATTATGAGGATTATTTTTTATGTAATTTTTGTAATGATAGTTTATTTAGTTTGAAGGATGCTTGGAATTCTTTTAGAGTTAAGAATATTTTTAATAAAGTTTTTTTTTTATGATTTGGCATAAAAGTATTGTGACATATATTGCTACTGATACTTGGAGGATTATGCAAAATTTCATTCCTGCTGATGAGATCTTAATTAAAAGAGGTTTTATTTTTCCTTCAAAATATTAATGTTGCTATCATAGTGAGAACCTACATCATGTTTTCATTTCTTGTCCTATTGTCATTAAAGTTTTATCTCACTTTGATGACATATTTAGAACCAATCATTTTACCCTTAACTTTTATATTAGGTCTATGCTTAATTTGTGGTTCATTAACTCTAAAGGTTATATTAGGAATGCAATTCCTTCTTTTATTTTGTGGTATTTGTGGTTGAAAATCTTCCACCAAAAGCCGTCTACCTATGGGATTAACTTTGCTTTTTTGAACTCTGTCTAGTATACATGTTGTGAATTCCTAACAACAGCTCCAAAAGCGATAGATGAAATTGATTATCCCGAATATTTGGAAATTAGTTCCATTCTATCTGTTGAATTTTCTGTAGAAATAGAAATTCTGCTGATCAAATTTAGTAGTTCTTCTCCAAAAACCTCTCTAAGTTCTTTAGAATTCCAGCTTCCTTTTGAAATGTATTTTTCAACCAAGATATCCTCTTCAAGTTGAGGATTTACAACTGTAGGCCAATCATTTATGCTTTTATCCAAAATCTAGATATCTTTAAAAGCTTTAATCAATTTTCCATTTGCAATATTCCATCTTACAATCGGCTTGAGGGAAGATCCTCCATCATAAATGATTTTCCAAGCTGTTGAATCATTTTTATTTGAGAAGTTATCCCCATAAAGATTATCATATTTCGGATACAATACCTTATGTAACAATGAGTCTTCCTCTTGATTATACCTCCATGAAAGTTTAGCTCTAAGTGGACCTAATTTCTCAAAGCAAGAATGAAGTCCTCTTCCTCCCCATTCCATAGGTAAGCACATTGTATCCCAATTAACATAATGGATGCCATTTTTCCCATTCATTTTGTTCCAAATAAAGCTTCTACAAATTTTATCATTCTCACCAAGTAATCATCTAGGGACCATGGAATGTGTGAAATGAAAATTGTGTAGGAAAGAAAAATAGACTTAGCCAAGTTTATTTTTCCTACCAATGAAATAAATTTACCTCCCCAAATGTTAATCATTTTCAAAGCCTTATCAATAATAAATTGAAAATCTTCTCGAACTAATCTTTTTAGAGCTATTTTGGATCCAAGATAGTGGAATTCTTTAACACCTTTTATGCCCATAATACGGTAAATAGATTACTTCTTTCCTCTCCTCACCATTTTCCCAAATAGGATGCAAGATTTGTTGGAATTTATTTTTTGTCCAGTCGAACTACAAAAGTTCCCCCTTATATGTTTGATCTTCTTTATCATGTTCACCTTGGCCTCTTAAAAAATTATGATGTCATCTGCATAAAGAAAGTGGGATATTTTTGGGCTATTTTGGCTTAAACTTACCCCATGTTCTGCAGCTCCTTGGTTGAAAGCATTGGATAGAAGTTGGGCACAAAGAATAAACATAAAAGGTGAAATGGGACACCCTTACTGAAATCCACATTTGGCCTTAATCCATCTAGAATATTCCCATTGATAACCAAAGAAAATTTTGGTTCTTTAACACATTCCAAAATCAGATTAGAGATGATCGTTGGAAAACCAAAGTACATTAAAGCCTTTTCCAAAGTTGACCAACCCATTGAGTCATATGCTTGCTCCAAATCAAATTTAAAAGCAACTAATCCTTTTTTTGATTTTGAATACCTGAATTTATGGAATATTTCTTGAGCCACCAATATATGATCTGACATGGTTCTTTCTTTCAAAAATTCCTATTGTTCTTCAGATATAACTTTTTTCATTATAGATGATATCTTGTTTACAATTAGCTTTGCATCCACCTTGGAAACCACATTACAAAGACTAATTGGTTTGAAATTGGATGGAGATTTTGGATTTGGTACGTTGGGAATCAGCACTACAATTATTTCTTTCCACTTTGGATTCATGTTTCCTGAGATGAAAAACTATTTTAATGCATTCCATAGATCTTCCTTAATGATGTCCCAATACCCTTTAAAGAAAGAGTATTTAATTCCATCATTTCCAAGAGCTGGAAAGTTCCCTTCTTTCTTGATAATCATTTCCACCTCTTCAATAATGAACTCCTTGTTCAAATTACTAATGTCTTCCTCATTGAAATGCATTATCAGTTCAGGCTAGCCTTACAGTTTATAGTCTTTAACTTTCCTTTTTTTTCAAAAAAGCCATCTAAAATGCTTTCAATTTGATCTTGGTCTTCTTCCTGCAACCCTTCACCGTCTGTGATAGAACTGATATAGTTGGAATTCCTTCTAGCACTCGCAAAAGTGTTAAAGAAATTGGTGTTCGAATCCCCTTCAGAAGCCCATTTAACTTTGGCTTGCTGACTCCACCAGGTATTGATACGAGCTAAATTAGAATTATAATCAACCACCTTGCCTTTAAGAACCCAAATTTCTTCCTTCGATAAGACTCCTTATGTGCATTCTTTTTCCTAAAGCTCCAAAATTTCTTTAAGAATATTATCCTTATCCTGAACAAGATTTTTATGCTTCTCCTTGCTCTAATAGAACAGTGCCTTTAGTGCCCTTTTCATTTTTTGATTAAAAATGTGCCCATAGTCACCCACAACTTTTTTCTTCCAAATTTTCTTCACCAGAGCAGAAGATGCTGGATTAGATACCCAAATATCATCAAATTTTATAACCATTTTAAATTCTAATTTGAATTCTAAAAGGTTTAATTGATTTGGATAATGGTCCGAAGCTATCCTAGCTAATTGTTTAACCATTATCTGATGAGGAGAGCATAAAGTTGAAGAGCTAATATAATACTTATCCAGTCTTTCTAAAATTCTATCAACTCCAGATTTAATATTACACCATGTGAATCTAGGTCTGACACAACCCACTTCGTGTAGATCATTGTTAGCAAGGAAAAGATCCATTTCACTTGCTCCCATAGAATAAGTGTATCTTTTTCCACCTCTTTTATCTTCCTTATTAAGGAGACAATTAAAATTATCCCTAATCACCATAGATACCTCCTTTGAAGAATAAAGCTATAACCTTTCCCATAGATTTCTTCTTTTATAAGCATCCTTGCTTCCATATATTGCTCCAATTCTCCAACTTCCTTTGTTAAGAATTTCAAGCTCCCCAACGATGAATTGTTGAGATGATTCCAGGATCTTGAAGGTTGCTGAATTTGATCTCCATAACACCATTATACCCCTGGATAAACCTTCAGAAGGGACTCTAAAATAATCCCAATCTACTCCAACTAAATATTTACTTCCCTTCTTTCAAAACAATTAACCTTAGTTTCAAGCAATCCCAAAAACAAAACACCATAGTCTTTCATAAACTCCATAATGTATAGAGAAGCTCTCCTCTTTTTAGCTACTCTACAATTCCAAAAGCAAATGGAAGACATCATGATAAAAATGGGGAATGACTCCCCATGTTATCCTTAATTTCCTCTTCCAACTTTTTACTCCTTGAAGCTACTTTGATAGGACCTAAACTTTTTTGTTGTTTAAGACCTTTCCTTTAGAACCTGATCCTTTTTCAATTTTAATTTTAGGTGGCATATGATTTTCAGCTCTACTAATACATTTGTCCAGTAAACACTGAGCCGAAATATCTTCATGAGGGTCTTCCAAAATAGCTACTACTAATTCTCCTTCCTCAATATCTTCTTCAAGAAGTTTGAATTTATTTTCATCACATGAAATTAATGAAGGATTAAATGACATACCCGGATAAATCCTTCATTCTACATGTAAATCAGAATTTAATTGATTATCTGCATAATTATTGATAACTTAAGCCATAGCTTCAGCTTTTTCTTCCAGCTCCTTATTTCCACTATCTCCAGTAATAGTTTTATCAATTGTTTTTGTAAATTTTTGCCTATAAGTTATTTCTTCTAGCAATTTCACTCTTATTGGGTTGAAATAATTTCCTTGTTCCTTGAATTTTAGCTTTATTCCTTTTAAAGTTCACATGGATCCAAGGTCCATATTCTTCATTTTTTTTATCATCTGGCTTGTCTGATACTTCTTCTTAATTTAAACTATCTTTAATGCCCAATGTATCAGTTTCTTCAATTGAATGGACCACCTTTAAAACATGACAAATGCACTTCCGATGCCCAATTTTGCTGCAATTGAAACAAAAAATTAGGAATCTTTTCATATTCTATCCTCTGAAAGAATTTTCCTTCACATCCTTCAACCCAAACACCTAAAGGTAGCATCACTTCTAGGTTGATACAAATGCAAATCCTAGCAAATCCCCTTCAACTCCATTGGAACATATTCCAATCTATCATGCATGGTTTCCCAACCATGGAAGCTATCCGCAAATGTTGATTTCGTCCCAATATTGAAGAGGTAGGTTTGGCATTCAAATCCAAACTGGTGCTGTGAGACCTTTCAAGGATAAAGGGGAGAAAGATGGAGACCATCTATCTAACCCTATTATATTGTCCTTTACATACCACGGTCTATTAGAGAATATAGATTCTAATGCTTCTTGTTCATCGAATGTATAAAGCACCCATCCCAAACCAAGCATAGTTAAATGTGAAAGTTCGTTAGGGATGTTAAGCCCTATGAACTAGTCTCGAGGCTAACCAAGAAGGAGGGGGGGGGGGTGAATTGGTATTTTAAAAATTCTTTTAAAAATAAAAATATGATTATCACAAACCAAAATCACCACGAAAAAACAAGTGCGGAAAAATTAAAGTGCGAAACAGAAAAAAGAACACAAGGGTTTATTGTGGTTCGATCAACTTGACCTACGTCCACTCCCCAGAGGCGCCCTCCCAGTATTGCACTACCAACGTGACTCTCCCTTAGCCCCCACAGCTAGGCGGAGAAGCCCTCACAAAAAAACCTCTTTTTTTGCCACACCCGGCAAGGCAGAGAACCCAACTCCTTTTTGTTGCAGATCTATGGTTTATGATTTTGATGATAGCAAACATTCCTTATTTCCCTATGACTGCCTTATGTGCTAACGTTTCAGGTTCACACGATCGGACTACAATTTGGAACCAGCTCAAAATTGGGTAGACTAGGTCTGAGTCAATTTGTAATCTTTTTTTCTTTTCTTGCGTCTGCTGTATTTGTTGTGGGACCTATTGATTTGTAACTTGGAAGATTTCTTGGTATTCCCTAAAAGATTTCTATTTTTTGGTAATATCGGCCAGGATGATATTTATATCATCCTTGACGATATGTCAAAAATAAAAAACCTTAATTAGGGCATCCTCATTAAGGCAGCCGTCATAAACATATCGGCCAGGATGATACTTGTATTGGCTAGGACGATAATCTCAATTCAGAAAGAATTAGCCGCCATAATCAATTTAGGTATTCTTTATTTTAGGAAATCGGCCAGGACGGTATTTATATAATCTAGGACGATCAAACTCAATCATACCTAAATTGATCTGGTATTATTTGGAAATCATTAATGGCTAATTGATACAATCACATCGTCCAGGATGATCTTATGATCGGCCAGGACGATGGCCTGGACGATTGACTTCGGCCAGCACCAAATAAGGGCGATAATTAGGATGATTAAAATCGGTTTTAAACTAATGGACCGGGACGATCGTTAGATCGGCCAGAATGATATAACCAATTTTCTTCTGATCGGTCCCAAATCTTCCCGTGCCGTTGAGCTGAATTTGAACTAATCGGCTAGGATGATATGCCTATCGTCCTGGACGATAATGTTGGATACTTGCATTAATGAGCTCATTTTGAGAGCTTCTATTTAAGCTATGGAAAGACATAAGTGTCTTTGGCAGCCATATGTAGCATTCGTTCTGTGGGGAAACTTGAAGAGAAGCTTGAAAGGGAGAGAGGAAAGGTGTGGGTTTGGGAGAAAGATCGTGTGAGGGGAGGAACTCGGGAGTGTGGAGGGATTCCACACGATTACTCCGACGAACTCGCACCTTAGTGCCATCGGATCCAAGGCTTGTCTCGAGGTAAGTTCACCAAAGAGAAGATCTCTTTGGTGTCAAAGGACTCGGCGACTCTGCCGCACCGGGGAAGGTGGAAGTGGTTTTGTAAGGGCTTCTCCTCCTAGCTGTGCGAGCTAAATGAGACACACTTAATTAGTGCAATACTTGGAGTTGCCTCCAGGAGTGGCGTAGGTCAAGGTTTGACTGAACCACTATAAATCCGTGTGTTTTTTTCTATTATCGCTTTCGCATTTATTTTTCTCCGCACTTAATTTCTGTGGTGATTTGGTTTGAGTTTTCTCTTTAGTTTTTATGTTATCCATTCACTTCTCTCTTTTTAGCATTGGTTCAGTTCATAAGGCTTAACATCCCTAATGAACTTTCAAGTGCCATCTGAGCACTTTCAAGTGGTATACAGAGCAAGTTTTCAAAAATAAGTTTTTAAAAGCTTTTGAATTTCATTCATGGCTAATCGTACTATTGCAAAAGTTATTCAATAACCAGACCTCCTTGATTTGAAAATATGTCATTGATTTTGGATAACTCGCATGTCTATCTTTCTTGCAATCGATTTGATTTTTTCGTATGTGGCATAGTATGATTTTAATGGTTTATTTTTCATCGTCAGTCAACGGTATTATTATATGGAATTATAAACTTGATATTATTCCTTTTGTAAATGGAATAGAGATGAACTGAATCGATTGCGTCAATTCGGAATCGCAAAAATTTTAAATGTTTTGCTTTTTCTGTGCTGTACTTCTGGGAAGATCTCATGTTAGTATCCATGGTGCACTACTGGTAAGGAAGTTTAGGATAAATTGCACACCATATACGAAGGCACCAGTGAAATCAAGCAATCCAAGTTGAATTTATTAATGCATGATTTTGAATTATTTTCCATGAAACCTTTTGAAATGATCATATACATGTATACTAGATTCATTCAAATTTAAACTCATTACATGCTTTAGAAAAAGATTTTTCAAATTTTGAAAAAGTTAACAAAATTCTTCGATGTCTACTGGATAAATTTGATCCTAAAGTTGTTACTATTTGTGAATCTAAAGATTTGAATGTATATTCTATTGATAATTTGATTGGCTCACTCATTGCCTACGAGCAAGGTTTAAGTCAAAGACTTTGGATGCAGGTGAAACGATTGTTCTAAAAGCTAAAGATATGGAAAGAGGAAGCTTAGTTGGTGACGATTGCAATGACCTGTCAAGAAAATCACAAAGCTCACCAAAGTATAAGCAAAAGTGGAAAAAATGTAAAAATTGTAAGGATGTTAATATTTCCTCTGATGTTATTTATTTTTTATGCAGAAAACCTGGACATATGAAAAATGAGTGCCCTAATTTAAGAATTCTTCCTGCAAAAGAAAAGGGTAAGACGAAGCTAAATTTAAACTAGGGAAATAATGAAAAGAAAAAAAACTCATGGGCAGATCTGGTCTCTGAAGCATCAGACCAGGAAAGAGATAATGGTTAAATGTCTTATTTGTGTCTTTCTTTTTTTTTTCATTTTTTTTTGTGTTTTTGTTTTCGTTAATTTTTTTCTCTCATCAACACACACATTCACTTTTCAAAAAATGAAAAATATACATCCTGATTTTTCTTGAAATCCTTGGTAAGTTGTGTTTGACTTCTCTAAAATAGTCAAAGAAAGGAAACTCATTTATTTTTAACTCTCAATCTCTGTTTTCTAAAAGATGTTATCATACTTTAGATTTAAAATCTTTTTCATCTTTTAAATTGGTTTTTGAAACAAAATTTTTTATCTCCCTACGTTTTATTTATCGCATAGGAATCTTTTGCAAGTTTTTGAATCTAACTCATAATTTTCTTAATCAAGCAATTCGCTTTGTCAATAAGATGGGTTTTCCTTTGTTTTTAAGATTTAAGAAAGGAAGAATATTCAAAAAATTTGCCAATGATTCTAAAAATAAAAGATGCGCAAAGACGCCAAATTAAAAATATAGAATACATAAAGTGTATCAAAAGATGCGCAGTGCTTCAACCAATTGTCAAGAGGCATAAAATGAGCCCACAAAGTTAATGCTTACAATTCTTGTACTTCTTAAAAATCTTAAGAAAACCCTACTTTCGATACTTGAGTTTGGAAATCTTGATTCTTGATTCATAAATTTGTTCATTGATCTTCTATTAGATATATTTTATGGAAGGAGTTTTTGAAAAATTATTATTTCTTTTTCTAATTTATTCCTTGATTTAGATGTTGAATCAAAAAGTTTTTTTGCCTTTTTAAAGAACTTGAGTTTGGATTATCAATCTCTCTGTTTCTAACCTTTTCTGGGCTATGCGTTGTCAAATCTGATTCTACTATGATTTTGATTAAAACCAAGAGGTAACTTTATCATTTTAAGAATATTTTGATTTCTCACTAGATCAGGAAATATTTTTTGTGTTTTGTTTTTCGTTCCTCCTCTCTTTTTATTAATGTCAAAGGGGGAGAATATTATGTTGAATTTGTAACCTTCTTTTCAAAAAATTTAAAACAAAAATATTTTTATCTCCCCTATTTTTTTAAAATGTTATTCTTGTAAGGGGTAGATTAAGAGAAAATATTCTTTTTTGAAAGTTCAAATTGAAATTGTTTGCCATCATCAAAAAGGGGGAGATTGTTGCGGATATATGTTTTATAATTTTGATGATAACAAACATTCCTTATTTCCCTACGATTGCCTTATGTATAAACGTTTCAGGTTCACACGATCGGACTATAATTTAGAACCAGCTCAAGATTGGGTAGACTAGGTCTGAGTCAGTTTGTAATCTTTTTTCTTTCCTTGAGTCTATTGTATTTGTTGTGGGACATATTGATTTATAACTTGGAAGGTTTCCTGCTATTCCCTAAAAGATTTCTATTTTTGGTAATATAGGCCAGGACAATATTTATATCATCCTCGACGATATGTCCAAAATCAGAACCCTTAATTAAGGCATCCTCATTAAGGCAGCCGTCATAAACATATCGGCCTAGACGATACTTGTATCGGCCAGGACGATATTCTCAATTCAGAAAGAATCAGTCGCCATAATCAGTTTAGGTATTCTTTATTATAGGAAATCGGCCAGGACGGTATTTATATCGTCCACGACGATCTAACTCAATCATACCTAAATTGATCTGGTTTTATTTGGAAATCATTAATGGCTAATTGATACGATCACATCGTCTGGGATGATCTTATGATCAGCCAGGACGATGGCCTTGACGATTGTCTTCGGCTAGCACCAAATCAGGGCGATGATCAGGATGATTAAAATTGGTTTTAAACTAATCGGTCCGGACGATCGTTGGATCATCCAGGACGTTATAACAAATTTTCTTCTGATCGTCCCAAATCGTCCCGGGCCGTTGAGTTGAATTTGAACTAATCGGCCAAGATGATATGCCTATCATCCTGGACGATAATGTCGGCAACTTGCATTAAAGAGCTCGTTTTGAGAGCTACTATTTAAGCTATGACATGGAAACTTTTGTAAGTGTCTTTGGCAGCCATTGTAGCTTCGTTCTTATGGGGGAAACTTGAAGAGAGAGCTTGAAAGGGAGAGAGGAAATGGTGGAGTTTGAGAGGGAGAAGATCCTGTGAGGGGGGGAGGAAACCTCAAGGGGGTGCAGGGGATTCCACACGTATGCTCCGGACGACATCTGCACCTTATAATCGGATTCAAGGCTTGTCTCGAGGTAAAGTCTACCAAAGAAAAGAATCTGTCTTTGGTGTCAACAGGACTGGCGCACTCTGCCGCTACCGGGAAGGTGGAACGTTGAGTTTTGTAAGGGCTTTTCTCCTAGGCTGTGGACTGAGCTAGAAGAGAGACCTTATTAGTGCAATATTTGAAGAGGTTGCCTCCAAGGAGTAGAGGCGTAGGTAAGGTTTGACGAACACTATAAATCCGGTGTGATTCTTTCTTCTATTATTCGCTTCCCGCATTTATTTTATCTTCGCCACTAAATTTCTTGGTGATTTTGGTTTAGAGTTTTCTCTTTTGATTTTTAATGTTATCAAATTCACTTCTCTCTTTGTTAGCTTTGGGTAAGATTCATAAGGGCTTTAACATACTTAACGAACTTCAAGTAGCCAATTTGAGCACTTTACAACTTTTTCTGCTTTCCTACCTAAGAAGCAGGCCAGAGAACCATGAATCTACTTGCTGAAACTTACCACTCCCAACCCAAAAACGAGGATGCATAAACCACCATAGTTCAAAGCACTGCAAAATCACACCCTTCCAGACTGCTATCACGGAGGCGTTCTGAAACTTACCGAGGTAAAATGAACCTACTTTTCTTCCACTACCCTCCAATTTCTTCTCACCCTGAGCCTTTTTCCCTTACAATTATGAACTACCTTCTAGAATTCCTAGCCAATGCTGACTTTTTACTGTCGAGCAACACTCACTTTCCACTCTTTTGTTGTGTCGTCAAAAATGTTGAAATAACCAAAGCTAACATCGCCCAACACATTGGGCCTATCTACGAAGGGGCCTATGGTTCATTCTTTTCTTTACAAATGATTATTGACTGGAGTGGACCGTTAATCGATGTCCTTAGGAAACGCATTCTATTACACCAACCTCGTCATATTTTCACTAATAGAAATGCGCACGCATAATTACAATAATGAACCCTTCGTCACCTCCAATAATACCCCATAAGGTGGTACCGTGTCAACATGACCACCGACCCTTACTCATGTCACTACCTACCTCCTCTCTCCCTCTCTCTCTCTCTTTAGGTTTTTTCTCAGGTCCAGACAACGTAGCTAAGGATGTTTCAAAAACATTTGAACAAGAGCTCTTAAATAGAAGAGCTTCAAAGGAGCTCATTAATTGCAAGTTGCCAACTTTATCGTCCAGGACAATATGGACATCATCCTGGCCGATCAGTACAAATCTCATAAGATCGGCGAGAGCATCGCCCTGAATGCAAACTGCATGATTGAAAATTTTCTTGATCGTCCCAGATGATCTCACGATTGTCCCGGCCGATCAGTTCAAATCAGAGGAAAAATCGTCCAGAGCATCGCCCTGAATTTGAGTTGTCCGATCCAAATCGACCAGGAGTAACCAAGGGTTTTTGAATGCATCATCCAGGCCGATCTTGCGATCGTCCAAGACCATGTGATCATATCATTCATCCTTAATTACTCCCATGATTGTCAGATCAATTTAGGCATAATTATAAAATATCATTCAGGCATATCGTCCTGGCCGATATAGGTATCGTCCAGGCTGATCAGTTAATTACGGCTATTTTTACTTAGAAATCCTGATTAGATCTTCTGTTTTGAACTCCAGGACGATATAAATATCGTCCGGGCCGATGTGAGTAAAAACACAAGTTCTAAATCTCTCAAATGTGTGTGTAGGGTTACTTAACATCAGTCACTTCAAATAATTACATTTGACTCAAGAAAGAAAAAATAAAATTACAGACTGACTCAACCCTAATTTACCCATTCTTGAGCTGATTCCGATTTCCATCCGATCTTTGAATCCTGAGAATGTCAGCAGCAAAGGCAATCGAAAAGAAGCAAGAGTATTTGCTAATCATCAAAACATAATTCATAGAATCTACAACTATCTCCCCCTTTTTGATGATGGAAAACACTTTGACAATTAATCCAAAAATAATAGTGTAAAACATGGAATTGAAAGTGTAAGCATACAAAAGAACCCCTCTCCCCCTTTTGACATCTCAAAAAGGAGGAGGAAACTAAGAAACAAATCAAAAGAATTTTTTTTTATTTAACCAAGGCATGAACATGATGTAGTACTCCATGTGATTGATTTATAAAAGATTTGTGAGCTAATGAATCAACATTAAAAAAAAATTCATAAAATGGTATAATATCCGATCATGATTATCCTTAGCTCGGACTTTCTTTTAGGGTAGAATTGTCTTTAGAAATCAATGATCTAACTCAAAGAAATCAATTGGATAAAAAAAAGGATCCATTCATTACTTTTTTTTTTTTGACGAAAGAAAATTAATGCATTAAGAATCAAAGACAAACTAATTACGAGTAATAAAATGATCACATTCCTCCTTGATAAGATTCCATAACAAGGGAAGAATGCTTTCCAAAGAAAACCTATCAAAATAAAAGCTATTATCCAAAGCCAAGGTAGCACAACAATTAGCTACCTTATTACAATTCCTAGAAACATAATGGAAAATTACCTTATTTAAGTCACTCAACAAGCACGGATCCTTGTATGGCCACCTATCCATGATCCAATTATTCTTCTTCTTGAAAGATTCTTGAATGAATTTGATAATATTTACATTATCACTTTCAATAATGATTCCTTTGCATTCTAGCATCCAATCACAAAGGAATTCCTTAACCGCAAGTACAGCATCTAGCTCAAGTTGAGCTATATCCCAATGAATTTCTTCTTCCCAAAAGCACTAATAAATCTGCCCTTGAAGTCCCTAAAAGTGCCACCAATCCCAGCTAGATTGGATTTAAGTAAAGAAGCATCCACATTGATTTTAATCCAACCCTTTGGAGGAGGGCACCAAGGATCATGGGACTCCCTAAGGAGATTAGTGCCCCAACTTACAAGAAAAGGATTAGAATTAGAAGTAGCCAAATAAAGAGCATTGGAAGCTACCACAGAACACGGCAGAGCAAGTTTCTGATGTTTGACTTCATTCCTATTTCTCTAGGACAAATATATTACCGTGCAATATAATATCACAATACCAGAATTCTGCATAGAAATTGCCTTCAAGCTCTGTAAATAGTTGTCCAAAGAGTGAAAAATTGGTATGTGAATACCCCATTCACGTATTTTCATAATCACCTCAACCATATATTTATAATGAACCATAATATGCTCATAAGATTCAATGGAATTACAGCCCCTAGCACAGTTTAGAAAATCAGATAAGTTTCGATTCTTTAAAAACAAATTAGTTGGAATATCTCTCTTGCCAAGTCTCCACCAGAATATTTCAACTTTTTTGTTCAGTTTTAACGTCATCACCCAATTAGAAAATCCATTTTCCTCTTCATTCAGTCTATAGGAAGTAATAGATTCAAAAGCACGAGCTGAAACCGTCTTCCCAGAACACCAATTTATCAATTCAATGCTATCCTCCCTCTCCTGATCAAAACTAATTTGGCTGATCAGAAAGATCAATTCCTTATGAAATGCCCTCTGTAGCTTTGCATAATTCCATTCCACATTACTTAATAGGAGCTCACAAATATAGGCCACCTGTTTATACATTTATCAAATAACCAAGTATCATATAAAACACTGATACTATTACCTTTGCCAATTCTCCATCTGACCACATTCCTCAAAATCTTCCCCCCATCCAACAGTATGCGCCAAGCACTAGAGCAAGTGCTTTTGTGAGCTTCATGCATAATATCAACCCCATATTT